>NW_008349083.1:561441-565470 GCF_000622305.1 Nannospalax galili | reverse complement strand
ATATAATATCCAATAACAAGAGTGTTAGGAAGAAATTTGAATAAATCAAATTGGAGTATGTGTGTGCTAATTTGGGAGAAAATCTGATTAGATATGCATCTTACACTGTATACAAAAATACTATTAGCATGAATTGAGGAGTTAAACATGAACTAGTGAATGATGGAAAAGATCAGCAGGCGACGGAATAGAATATTTATCAGGTTGGTGAAAGAACAGTAACTTCAGCTTTGAAGCCATGGAATAAATCATGAAGGGAAAGACTGACAGATTTGAATATATAAAAAATTTAAAACTTCCGTACAAAGGGAGGAAAAAAAAAAAAAACAGCAAGACTAAAATAAAAAGGCACTGTGGTGAGGGTAATATTTGCATTCCATGTGACAAGCAGTGTTCTCAAAGCCGAGCTCTGCCTACCCTCATTCAAATTTATAAGGGAAACATCTGATCTCAAAATATAAATATGTAAAATACGAGAAAGATAAACACACAGACACAACCAGGAAAGAGAGAGAAAAATGTGTGGCTGCCAACAATTACCACAATGCACAGTAAAGCAGACCTGAGCTCTGCCGCTTTCACTTTCTAAGCCCCTCACCTCACTGGACTCAGTGTGACCACAGCTACACTGAAGGCTGTGTACTCGTTCTTGATTTTTGGAATTGCAAATGAATCCAAAAACTTAAAAATTAATAACATAGGAACTGGAGAGATGGTTAAGTAGTTGAGAGTGCTAATTGTTCTTGCAAAGAACCCAGTATGGGTCCCAGTTCCCACATCTAGTGCCTCTCAACTGCTTGCAACTCCAGGGGATTCAACGCCCTTTTCTGGCACTACACTCAGGTGCCCATGCACACACACAGACACGCATTTTATTTTAAAAACAAAATCATATAAAAAATTAATAACACATAGCCATAACAATGCTTAAAAAAATTCTACCATTTCCATAATCAACAACTGCATTTGGGGCTGTTTGCCTTATAGAAATAGTAAAGGCAAAAGTAATTCAAGGATGAGAGGGCTGGAGAGGTGGCTTATTTGGTAGGCCCAGGATGCACGAGGCCCTGGATTAGATTCCCACCACTGTGTAAACTAGATATAGTAGCACACACCTATACCTTAGTACCTGGAAGGCAGAGGCAGGAGGATCAGAAGTTTAAGGTCCTTCTTGTTTTCATAGTAAGTCTGAAGCCAGCCTGAGCTACATGAGACCCAGTCTTAAAAAAAATTGAGGCCAGCATGAAGATGTCTATCCATAGCAAAATATTATAAGCAACCCAAACATCCACACTAACTGACTGGGAATTTATAAGTTATCTTGATGGGTTTTATAAATTACAGCAGGCTGTTGTACAGGGAAGATGTTTGCAGCTTTTGCATTCTAGAGTTTTGTCTAGTAGGATGGAGAGAAACAGGGAAGGGGCTTGAAGGAGAAATGGCAGAAAGAGAACATCATGTCATCATCTGGAATCTGCCCAAGCCCAGGCATGCTTCTCAGTTTCAGGGAGCAATATGCAGCATGGGGAAAGGAGGAACATGGGGAAAGACGCAGAGAGAGAAAACAAGAAGGAGGAAAGGTAGAGCAATGGCAGAGAGGGCAAAGGTTGCTGGAGGAAAGAGCCGCAAAGAATGTAGTCCTGAGGGCAAACAAGGAAGTACTAGCTGTGGAGACAGAGGCTTGACTTTCTCTAGGTTCGAATGAACACAGAGGCAAACACCCGTTTGAAGGAAAGAGAAGAAACAAGTTGATTTTTTGAGAATTCCCTGTACAGCCTCCCTGGGTCTGCTACATCAGGTGGCCCAGGAAGCTGCAATTCTAACACATTCTGAGCATCTTTTTAGTCAGCATGGAGTGTCAATTCCCATCCATGAACAATGCAAACGAGCAGAGCCGCCAGCAGGGGGCAGCTTTGGTACTGGCAAAGGAACTGCAAAGATAGTCCTGGGATTTTGTTTCTTTTTCTTTGAGAACAGGGTCTTATTCCACAACAATAAATTCCACATCGAATCCAGAACAATTTTCCTAATGGCTATGTTGTGGGCATGAATTTTGCTCCATAAACAAGTGCAACAAGAAATGCCAGAGTGCTTTATTTTCTTTAAGTAAGAATCAAATCCAACACTAAGCTGCTTGCTGTCCTAAAAGGCCAGGGGGAAAGTCAGGAAAGTTCATCCTCGGTCATGATTATGGTTCCCACTGCAACAAGAAATGCCAGAGTGCTTTATTTTCTTTAAGTAAGAATCAAATCCAACACTAAGCTGCTTGCTGTCCTAAAAGGCCAGGGGGGAAAGTCAGGAAAGTTCATCCTCGGTCATGATTATGGTTCCCACGGCCTCTGGGGGCCCTGCAGAGGACTCACAGGTCATAACCCGTGCTAAGGCTGAAGGGGACCCCTCCCTGTGGGATGCTTGCCTCCTGCACCCCTCCCTCTCCTGGGCATGTCTCTCTAGTGCTCTAAGTATCTTCACAAGTCACAAAGAATGAAAAAAAATCAGAACTAGAATTCTCAAAAATAGGAGATGTTCAAGTTTTCATGAACTCATGCACACAGCCACGCAAAGCAATCGCAAGACCTATTAAATGCCACTGGTACATTGGTGAACAGAGTCGTAATGTTTGAAGTGCAATGGAAGAATCAGGAAATGAATGGGGCATGATAAGGACCCCTGAAAATCTGTCTACAGAGCAAAGAATTGTCCTGTACGGACATCTGTGGGGCTGCCCAGATCGTGCAACCTCCTTTTCCAGAACTGCCCATTGGAAGCCTGTGGAGGCAACACCAGTTCTCTACAAGGATACCTGGGATCACCTGTCAAGTCATACCCACAGTTAGGCAATAAAAAAAAATCAGATGCATCAGGTAGGCCCCAGAAGGATTGCTCCTTCTATGACTGTGAAGAACGAAGACTGTTAGACATGTCCATCAAGGATAAAAGCCTTTTTACATTTATTCAAGTCCAACACCAAGTAATCTAAATCCATTGTGTGTGTGTGTGTGTGTGCTTGTATGAGTGTGAGTGCACATGTGTGTGCATGTGTGCATATGTATAAAAGCCAGAAGTTAACCTCAGATGTTGTTCTTTAAGTGCTATCCACCTGTTTCTTTTGCATCTTTCTTTTCTCTTCTTTTTTTTCTTTTTCTTTTTCTTTAATCAGGGTCTCTCACTTTCCTGGAACTGGCCAGGTAGGCTAGAATGACTGGACAGCCAGCCCCAGGGGTCCATCTGTCTCTGCCTCTCCAGTGCTGGGATTACAAATGGGTACCACCATCCTTGGCTTTTTTCTGACATGGATTTTGGGAGCAAAAGTCAGGTCCTCATGCTTGTAAGCAATTACTTTATAGCCTGAGCTATCATCTCAGCCCTCACTGCCCATTTAAATATTTTATTACATTTTAAAAATATTTCATTTATTATTTTTACTTTATGTGTATGAGTGCATTGCCTGCATGTCTGTAAGTGCACCTGTGTCATGCAATGCTCATGGGGGTCACAAGAGGGCACTGGATCCCCTGGAATTGGAGTTACAAATGGTTGTTAGCCACTACATGAATGCTGGGAATCAAACTCAGGTCCTCTGTAAGAGCAGCCAGTGCTCTTAACTGCTGAATCATTTCTCCAGCCCCTATTATATTTATTTCATTTCTTAATTTGTGTGTGTGTGTGTGTACCACAGTGCTCTTGTAATGGTCAGAAAACAGTTTGTGGGAGTCATTTCTCTCCTTCCATCATGTGCGTCCCAGGGTTAGAACTCAGGTTGTCAGGCTCAACAGCAAGTGCCTTTGTCTACAGAGCCATTTTGTGCATTTATTTTGTTTTGTTTTGTGTTTTGTTGAGACATGGTCTCCCTGTATCCCCAGATGGCCTGCAACTCTCTATGTAGATCAGGCTGGCCTTGATCTCACAGAGATCTGCCTGCCTCTGCATCCCCCACGCTGGGATTAAAGGCATGTGCCTACCACATCTGGATCATACAGTTTTTAAAACTGCAGGTTTTTTTCTACATGTAAAGCAAGAGAAAGAGTG
>NW_008349083.1:542230-561137 GCF_000622305.1 Nannospalax galili | reverse complement strand
AAGAATCAGAAAGGAAGTCATTTACAGAAGATACCTGAAAAGGGAAGTCACTGTAACCTAGAGACTCAATACAGTGTCACAGAATAGCTGTCACATTCCTGTGTTCTCAGAAATAGTCACACATGCTTGCAAGCGTGCACACAAGCTCAAGAATCAGAAAGGAAGTCATTTACAGAAGATACCTGAAAAGGGAAGTCACCGTAACCTAGAGACTCAGTACAGTGTCACAGAATAGCTGTCACATTCCTGTGTTCTCAGAAACAGTCACACATGCTTGCAAGCGTGCACGCAAACTCACACGCACACACACACACACACACACACACACACACACACACACACACTGTGACACCCAGATTCATTTTCAAATAATCCCTTTCCCCTTCAACCGCTAAGGAGAGTCTCATCATATCAGTGATTCTGAAATTTGGAGGCTCACCCTAGCTACTATGAATCCAGTGGGGGGGAAAGGCCTTATCCAACTTATTTATTTGTTTGTAGTTCCCATCCAAGATAAATCCAGAAATAAATTAGTGCATGCCTTGAGTGCACTCCAGGTTATAACCCACACACTTGTGTTCTCACACTACAGTAAGCACAAAACAACATAGATAAACAATAGATCTATTGTTGATAGATAAGTATGCCTTGCTTCCCCCTTTGTAAATTCATCTGCAGACACTGACAGAGGGAGAATACTAGGATGATGAGAACCTGAGGCCTCTCAATAATTGGTGGGTAGCAAATACTTTCACTAATCAGAAGCAATCAGGGCAAAATGGTAGATATTAAGCCCGGGGAATTGACATTCTAAACAGCAGAAAAGTACTTCTCTCTCTCTCTCTCTCTCTCTCTCTCTCTCTCTCTCTCTCTCTCTCTCTCTCTCTCTCTCTCTCTCTCTCTCTTTCTCTCTCTGTATGTGTATGATGTACATGCAGTGTCTGCAAACACCAGAAGAAGGCATCAGATTTCCAAGATGCAAACATAGGTGATGAAAGCTATCAGCCATCATAAAATGAATGTTGGCAATTGTTGAGTGTAAAAGAGAATATCTTTAACGTGTATTTGATTTCCAGTGATGGCGAAAAGCACAGAATATCTGAATTATCTGATTTTTGTTGTTATTGATGCTGCTTTTGAGACAGGATCTTCCTGTAGCTCCAGCTGACTTGGAATTTTCTACGAAGACCAGGCTGGCCTTGTTCTCTCAGAGATCCACCTGTCTCTGCCTCCAAAGTACGGGATCAAAGGTGCGTACCAGAACACCAGGTGAATTCTCTGATTTTAACTTATATAGCCATCCTTGGTTTTTCATCTTCTAAAGAGTAGAAAGTAAGGGTGAAGCAAGTCAGAAATAACCCCACATACCATGAAATTACCTAGTTATCTTGGTCGTCCGTGCTGGGACACGGAGTCAGTGAAATGCTGATACAGCATTTCTGGGGCCTTTCTTATCAATCAAAAAGTGACACTTAGCTCTGTGAGAAAAATAGCAACCATCTTTCTTAACTTGAAGCAGTTTCTCTCCAGGCCCTCATCAAGTGAAAAACTTCCCCCTAATCCTCAGTTAAGTTCCCACCCTGCTAGTTCCTGTTTCCTTTATGACTTACTTACGAGCTGAAATGTATTCTCAAGCACTTTCCTATTGACCTTATGTGACCAAAATCCAAGACAGAGCTCAAGGCCTATGGGAACTTGCGAAAGTGGGAAGGGAAGGTGTGGCTAAGCCTAGACACATGTAACACCACCGCCTCTATTGTTTGTTTCCTACATTATGTTCTAGTGACTCTGTCCAAATACCTGACAAGAAACAACTTAAATGGGGGAGGGTTTCTTTTGGCTCACAGTTTGAGAGTATAGTCCATCATGGTGGGGAAAGCAAGACAGCAGGAACTTGCAGCAGCTGGTCACACTGCATCCACAGTCAGGAAGTAGAGACAGATGAGTGGGACTCAGCTCACTTGTTCCTTTTTTCTCAATCTGGAAAACTAGCCCATGGAATGATGCTGCCCATATTCAGGGTCTTCCCTCCTGACGTAAACCTCTGTAGAAATGAACTCATCTACAAACCCAAAGGAGTGCCTCTTCAATGCCCTGGCTGTTTCTAAATTCAATCACGGTAACAGCTGAAATTAATTATCATACTCCCTGATCTCAGCTTTGATGGGAAATACAATATTTATATATTGATTATCTGGTGTGTTACAGTGCAGGAGGCTTAAGTGTGTTCTATGAATGGAAATAACCTGAGGCTCAGAGGTCAGGCATCAGATAAGTCCACAGGAGGCCATGGCCCATAGGCAGTGCAATGCTTTTTTCATCTTAATTTGGTTATGGACAACATTCTAAGCTCTGTGTCTCAAAAGCTAGGCTACATGCTTTGTCTATGCCAGCCAGTCTCATCTCTCTTCTATCACTGTCCTTTCCTGCCCTGGGGTCTTTGAATCGTGCCCCTTTCTCTTGATGCTTTGGGCCTTCACGCTTTTAACCTTCTTCAGATCTACTTCTTTCTAGAGGTTTCCTCACTGCACCCCTTTTTTGTTCAAGACTCAGCTCCCATGTTCCACTCCGAGACAGAGGTTCATCCTGTCCACTTTCACTGCAAACAGGGTCTATCTTCAGTGCTGGTGTCTGTCTCTTTACTCATTAGAGCCCTGGACACAAACTTCTCAAGGGCATAGACCACATTTTTTTTTGACAATTATGTCTCCATTATATGTATGATATATGTAGCCCTCAGTAAATGTTTCCTGCTGTCTGACTGGTAAGTTTTTTCATTCCTTCAAAGGGCAAGTTGAAGGGCTATCAACTATAAAAAGCTATTTAAATAATTGCTGTTTTCTCCATTGAGAGGAGGAAGGGAATTGCAAGTCAGAGCTTTTATGAACTTGGATATGGAGCCTTCTCTGCTTACCTTGGGAGGGAATACTCAAGAAGGGATTGCAGAACTTTAATGGCCCCAACCCATCAAGGACTCTCCTGATGCACCCAGCTAGAACTCCCAAGTTCATTTTCAGTACACATTATGTTCATACAATAGGAAGCAGTAACAGGGAACATTGACAATCGAGACTTCATAGTTCTTAGAAAGCTGAATCAGAGGCAGGATTGTAATTGGCAGAGCCAGGCTGGGCAAGGTATGGAAGAAATATAAGCTGTCCCTGGGACCTGGGGCTCCTTCTTCAGGTTGTCAGCCCTCACCACTGTGCATGAAGTCTTTTTTGTTTTCAGTTGAACTCGGCCTCACACCTGCTAGGCAATGTTAGGTAAGGGATTTACCACTGAACTATATCTTGATACTTTTAAGAACATTTTGTATTGTCTAGTGATCAGCTCAAACCTGTGCTTGGAACCCTTTTTGTCCTGCAAGACTCTTGGAAGTATGATGCAGGCTTTTTATGGTGAACAGGCTAGAATGTTGCACATTGGGTATTGATGCTGGATAGGCAAGGAGTTAGATGTGAGGTGACAGAGGAAAACTGCAGATGGATCTAGCAGCTGTGTCTGATGATGGTCAGAATGCAACTGTGCAGTTAAATAATCTTGAGCTGTAGTTAGGTTGTTCCTATGACAAAAGAACTAAGGTTTCATGGCATTTTCCACAGCAGTGTGCTAATGAAAGTCTGCATCCTCAAAAGAACTGACACCATTACAATATCCCTTGCACCGTGGCTTTGATGCTCCCTGACTTTGTGGGTTTTAGGGGATCATGGGAAAAAAATACTGTAAAAAGGGAGATCTAGTCCCTCGTGATTTGGAAGGGCAAAAGGGTCCCTTTACCCCATGAACACGCCAACAATCTCATAAATATTCATAAAAAATCTCTAAAATCCACAACAGAGAATTTACCCGGCTTTCCCCCCTTCCCCATCCCTTGCTGCCTTGGGGCAGCCAAGTCCAATCTCCCTTTGGAGTGTTTGCTTTGCTATGCTAAATACATGTCTGCTTAAACTGTCTATTTCTCTTGGTTGAATTATTTCCTTCGAGAACACAAGAACCGGAGACTGGTGACAGAGCTCAGTAGTTAAGAGCATGAGCTGTTCTTGTAGAAAACCTGGGATTGGCTCCCAGCACCCACATGGCAGCTAACAACTGTCTGTAACTCCAGTTCCAGGGGACTGGACACCTTCTTTTGACCGCTGCAGGCATTGCAGGACATGAGTGCACTTAACATACATGCTGGCAATATACTCATACACATAAAAAATAAAAATAATAAAATATTTTTTAAAAAATAACACAAGAACTTAGATACCCCCAAAACAGCATCTGATTGAGGGTTTTACATGTATTTTTAAGGGAGGTGATAGAATGCTGATGGCAATGTGTCTATAGAATGGAAACCCACAGCTTTTCATCATACATCTGTAACTGAGCTCTATGATCAGCTCACATTTTCTAAAGTGCATTGGGAGTCAGAACTTCTAATAAAGTCTACAATTATCTTGTACACAGCACAGTTGATTTTGCATGTGTGTGTATGAATCAGGATGTGTTAATTTGATAGATGCAAACATAGTTTACAACTTTTGGCATGTCATCAGTTTCTAACCTAGTATGGAGAGCCTCCTACCAAGTCTTCAAGAGGCTCTTGTGCATTGAGTTTTCCGCAGAATCAGTAGGTGAGGGCATTGAATCTATCTCATCAAAAGGAAGAATACAATCTTCTCGTTACTCACCAAACTAAGCTTTTCCCAGAACTCAGGTCCTTCTTCCATCTCTCTGAGGCTCGGTGGAATGTACCAAAAGCAAATATTGGCATATTCAGGCTGAGGATTTTAAAAAAGTAAATGTTTTATTACCTTAATATTCATCTTATCATGCAATTAAACAAACACTTCTTAAACTCTAGGCTGTCTCTTGAAGAGTTATCATGTGTGTATAACTTTTATAACACAGTGAGACTCTTACGGAGTCGGCAGCCATTCTGCTTGAATTCTGGCAACATTTACTGGAATTTTGAATTCTGTTTCTTGATTTTTCTACCTAGAGCCTTCTCTTTCCTCTACATAGAGGGTGGGTCCAGATTAGGAAAGAAAAATTCAGGAGCTGACCCAAGACAGAGCTGTCCAACAGTTAATGCCAAATGAACAAATACTTAAACACCTTGGTTCCTCCCTCTACAACTCTGAACTCTGGCCAGGGCTGTACAGTTCAACCAGAAAGCACCTGCTTAACATACTCAAGGACCTGGATTCAATACATACAAACACAAACACACACACACACACACACACACACACACACACACACACAAACACATATTCTAGAACAGGCTATATCCCAGCCATTAACACACAAATCTCTTTCATCACTGAAGCATAATGTACGCTATACCATGCCAAAGCCATCAGAAGATTGTACTTGATGACCAGCAGTGGGTATATTATGGGGTGGATTCACAAGTGAGCCACAGGTCATGGCACGCAGGAACAACTGCTGACAATACCCACCTTTCTCACTGACTGCTTAGCGCTGACAGGATTTGAAATGTTTCTGATTGTTTCCCACTACAAATACGGTTTGTAGATAATAATGTGTTCACAGTTCTCAGTAGCCCTCAGGACGGTGCTGCAGTCCCACTATAATGCTTCCAGTACTTCAGAAAGAAGGAATAGCTATCCTCTCCTGTCTCAGCTCAAGATTGGTACTATACAGGGTTCTGATGCCACTGAATTCTAAATCAGCAATGAGCGCCCAGGAACATGTCCAGATCTACAAGATAACTTCTTAACTTCTCAGTCCACTAGCCTTCTCACTGGATTTAATAAAGAAAGAGCTACAGATCTTTAAACTACAGAGTAGTTAAAAAACTGAAGTCCTGTGTTATTTAATTCAATTTTCACAAACATTTATCATGAGACTAACATAATTTTATAAAATAAAATCTATACGATTTACCTTTGGATTTCTGATTTATAATTGATTCGGTTTCTCTAGATAGAATGTGCTGAGCTTCCAAATCCTTTGAGCATCCTTAAAGAATAAATCTTTTTAAAATAGAGTAGCTATCACAATTAGAAAGTGGAAGAAAAATATAGTTTGCTGTCACTGAATTTTAGGAATCTGTCTTTAATTTTTTTATTTTTATGTATATGAATGTTTTGCCTGCATGCACGTGTGTCATGTGTGCAATGCCTGTCAAGGTCAGAAAAGGGCATTGGATTTCTGGAAGTAGAGTTACAGATGGTTGTTAGTTACCATGTGGGTGATGGGAACTGAACCTGGGTTCTCTGTAAGAGTACCTAGCCATCTGAACAGCTGAGCCATCTCTCCAGCCCTGAGAATCTGTCTTTAAATCAAAATGCCACCCCCCCATACCACTAATGTCAGTTACACATGTATTGGCTTTCAGCTCTAATTCTACACTTTTATGATGCTCTGAAATCATGTTGCCTAGTCTGCTTTTGTGCTTTGTTTTTGGTGGGTGCTAGAGAAATGTTTAAAAGAAAAGAGGTCATTCTTCCTGATGTGGTATGTACCCATGGGGCCAGAGCAAATCTGAGGTTCTTTTTCAATAGCTGTGTGTGTCCAGATGCAAATAGACACTGCCTTAGGGGCATCTCAGGAAACTGACAGCTCTGTTTTCTAACATATGCTTTCTAGGCAGTTTCTAGGTATGGGGAGTACCAGCCCGGCACCTTGCCTGCATGACTGCTCTGGCGTCCCCTGTGGGTAGCCTGCAGCCACGGCCAAGCTATGGCTTCTCCAGGAAGACAGCTTCCCTCAGGACAAAAGAGATAGGGTTCTAGAGAATCTTGTCCAAGTGACATCTCAGTGAATTTCCCGCCATCCTGTCAGCCATAGCCACACTCTTTCCAAAGAGATCTGGCTCTCATTCCAGCGAGGAAGTGGCCTCATCTTCAGGAGAAAAGATGGTGATTCTGTATGTCAGCTCTTTCTCTATGATTTTAGGGTTCTCTTTCTTATAATACAATCTCTCATGTCTCTGGGTCTCTATTAATAATTTTATATACATATGTACAGTGTGTGTGAATATGGATAGATTTCTGTTTGCACATATGTATATATATATACAACAATATCTGTCATCTATCATCATCTATCTATTATCCGTCTATCCATCATCATCCCCATCTATTATCTATCTATCTATCCATTTGTTTTCTATTTATCAATCTATCTTTCCAATTTCATGTAACTGGGCATTTTTTTCCAGTTTCTAGATGGACCCTAATACATCAACAATTTTAAGTCATTTTCATTTGCATGAGAATATTACAAAAGATTTCACAACAGCTTTATCTGCCATGGCAGACCCTTTATGTCTCAAGTTAGGCCCTAGGCCTTTTAAGTTTATTGCCTTGTGTAAGTTTCTGTCTGTTCATATATTTCGATAATCACATATCTGTGACTTCCTTTTGCCCAAGTGCTCTCCCCTTGAACGGCCTGGTGCAGTGCTATGGCATTTGATAGAGTTTAAAGCCCTTCTGACACTTTAGCGGAGGAAATTTGATTTTCCATTTGGTTGTATAAATTCATGTTAGTCATTTCCAAACTGACTCACTTGAAAAAAGTCTTTGGATGTTCATAAAGAACATATTACATACTTGAGTTCTCTTTTCCTACTTCTTTCACTCTGTAGCTTGTATTTCATACAATGACTTCTGTAAGAGGCTTCAAAGCAGTAATAACTATTTTCAGAGCACAGTCATGCAGACACCACTTTCTTTTAATCCCCTTTATATCTGGAAGTGTGACCTTTGGGCACATTGGGAACACACTCAGTCAATGTGCTCTAAAAACCATAAAATGTAGAAGACATAAAAAGAAAACAGTGTCTGGTGGAGAGTACAAAAAAAGCCCTAGAAACAAGTACATTGTCATAATCTTTTAGATGACATTAAAGATACCAACAAATCTATTCTGATTTTCAAACAGAAGGAAATATAGATAAGTTGATGCCAATTCTAAGAAAGGTCATTGGCAAATACATTTAGTGACCACCAAGAGTTATCAATAGTCTGCTTTGTATACAACAAAGTCATCCCTGCTTTTTATAATATCAGTAGATCAGAGTAGCAGTAATCCAAAAGATATAGTATGATGTGTCTTAATAAATGTAAGTGCAGACTCTTAGCACATAGATTCAAATATTCAATCATATAACTATAGAATAAAGGAAAACTGTTGTGGTATATTTTTTAATTATTTATTGATTGACTTTTCTGTGTATGAGTGTTATGCCTGCATGTATGTAAGTGAACCTGTGTCATGCAATGCCTGAGGAGGTCAGAAGAGGGCGTCAGATCCCCTGGAACTAGAGTAACAGTTTTTAGCTTCCATGTAGGTGATGGGATTTGAACCCAGGTCTTCTGCAAGAGCAGTGTTCATAACAGCTGAACCATCTCTCCAGCCCCAAGGTATGGTAGATTTTTAACGACTTCATGTTCTTTGGTTTTAAAATCAAGATTGTAGTACTGAAAACATTTAGTGATGGCAGCAGGTATAAAATCTAGGGTTTGGATCCTCAATAATATGGATTGGAATTCCAAACTCACTAGGTCTTGTATGTTGGTGTGTGTGTGTGTGTATGTGTGTGTGTGTGTGTGTGTGTGTGTGTGTGTGTGCACTCCAGAGATCAAAGTCATTCCTCAGGCACCTTCCACTTTTTGTTTGAGACAAGGTCTCTCACTGGCCTGGAGCTCACCAAGTAGTCTAGGTTTACTGGCCAGTAAGTCCCAGGGATCCATCTGTCTACTTCTCTCCAGTGCTCAGATTACAATATGCACCACCGGATCCAACTTTTTTTGCGTGGATTCTGAGATTCAAACTCAGATCTATTTGCTTGTTTATTAAGCATGTTACTGACTGAACCATTTTCCCAGTCCCTCAGCCAGGTCTTGGCTTGAACAAATGCCACATGTTCTGGGTCTCTACTTCCTAAACTGTACTGTGGAGGATGATTTGTCTGCACCACAGGACTGGCTGGATGAACAAAAAGAGAATTTGTTTCCAGTGTTTGGAACCATATCTGCCACACAGCAGGCACTCTGTGAGGTTAATGACTATTCCTTGGGGTCATCCTGGTAGACAGAGATGTCCTTTTCAAGTGAACGAAGAGCTTCACTTAAAATCTATATTAGCTAGAACATATCACTATGTTCATTCTGGGTAGTATATATGAAGGGGAATTCTAAAATCTATAGGGTATTTAAAGAAGACCAACCAAAGTGTTCACCATCATAAGCAGAATTTTCTGTCATAAATCCTGGAGTAGACATTACGATAAGAAAATGACTTTTGCAATATACTTGAGCCCAGAAACTGAGAGACTTGTAAAGGATCAGGGTGAAGTGACCAACATGCAATGGATGAGCATTATCAATTAGAAGATTCTCATAATATAATAAATATCTCTGGTAAATGCATAGTGGACTAGTGGAAGTCAGTATCTTCAGAGGACTGGAAAATCATGGGAATGGTAGAAGGCAGAGTTTAATAGAGAGCAGTGAGAAATGGAAATGAAGTTTGTTTTACAGTGGGTATTCATGTGCCGTGCTTGGGGAGGGGGTCTTGACTTGGTTAGAGGCAGTGCAGAGTCACAGTACAACGGTACCCTAGCTACAACTTTCATTTCAGAAAAGACATTCAAGCTGCATTGTGAAGGAGGTGGGTTGAAGAGGTCTTAGACTAGAAGTGGAAGATTGCCAACCTGAGGAGCGATGGGCTCCTGAACCAAGATGGCAGCTTTGGGAAAGAAGACTAAACAGGTAAAGAGAAAGAAAAGGAAACAGAGAAAAGTGACATCAAGAGTTTTGCTTGGAATAATCATGGTTCTAATAACTCAAATAAGAACATAGACTTTTGGCAAGAAAAAGAATGGCTAAACTTCAGCTTCAGTGAGAGGCCTGTGGACTTTAGGTGAAAGTACAGGATAACCATATGCAAAAAAGAACATGTCAAAGATGGAGTCAAATAGTATGAAAATCGATAGCAGAATTAGATACTAAGCATTCTTTAGAACAGAAGAAAGGGTCCAGCACAACAGTAGAGAATATTCAAAAGGGTATTTGAATAAAGATACCTTCACACAGAGTCTAAGAAGAAAAAAACCACATGGAGAAAAGAATGAGGGAAGTAGTTCAAAGCAACTATGACAAGAGAGAATTTCAAGATGCAGGGGGTAACTGTGTAAACTATCACAGAAATCCAAGAATTGACTGTGATGTGCTAGATTTTAGCAAGGAAGAGGCTGTTGTGATCTCATAAAGCTATCTAATGAGATAAGTGATATAAGATAAGTGTGAGCTTTAATGGCTAAACATGAGCAGTCAGAGTTACCCAGAAGAGGGATGAACCAGTCAACTCTTTACAACAGGAAGTTGTGCATGCACAGGTTGGCATCTGTTACTGGGGCTGGTGAGGCTTCCTGCTAAGCACAGGAGGTCAATTAGATGCCCTTAAAGATTCTTCATGAGTCTGAAAGTCTATGAATCCCAATAACACTTCCTAATGTAGAACTCAGGAAAAGGAAAACAAAACAGTGAATAATTCACACTTGTCCACAAGAACAAAATGAAGTGTGTGAATGATAATCTAAGTAGTACTATACCTCTAGGAAAATAACTATCAGAGTTAGACCCCAAACAGAAAAAATAACAGAGTTATGATTTTCGGGAAACTATGAATAATGCGGAATTCATTTGAAAGATGACTTTCAATCATCTTCAAGAAGATAGGCGTTACTTTCGCTCTTTTCAGAAAAGATATTCAAGTATCGGGTACTTTGTTTTATTGTGTTCATTTACAATTTTCAGTGTTGTACTCAATATTCTTACTGTTATGTCTCTCTCTCTCCCTCCCCCCCCCCACTATCTTGGCATTTACATGTGAAATTCCAGTTCTAATTCTAATTCTACTTTATTTCTTGACACAAAACCAAGGGAGAAGAGGTTAATGCTAATCACATATAAAATTATTTACATCAGGGGCTGGGCTGCAGCTCAGTGATGGAGTTTGTTGTGCCTGTGTGTGGTTGCAAATCAATCCTCAGAGCCAGTAATGAAAACAAAAACTCAAATTTTATAGTAGAAATTCTGGCAGGTTAGATAGGAAGCCACCTTCACTGCAGGAGCCAGCTGGTTCCTGTAGGGAAAGAACATGCATAGACAGAGCTGGAGAGATGGATCAGGTGTTAAGAGCATTGACTGCTCTTGCAGAGGACTCAAGTTCACCGTAACTCTAGTTCTCAGAGATACGATGCCTTCTTCTGACCTCTACAGGAATTGTGTGCATGTGGTGCATTTACATGTCTCTAGACAAAGCAGTCATACAAATAAAAGAAAAATACATTTAATTAAAAAAAAATAATAAAGTTTAAAAAATATCCAGGGCCAAAGGCTGCCTAATAATTAAAACCTAACTTTCCTCACAACGATATGAATATAATTCTCTAAAGATGGTGCTAAAAGTCTCCTCCTTTGTTTTGTCTAAGCCTTTAGGAAGACGTTGCCTATAACTTCGAAAGTCTCTTCCGTTTTCCTCAACAGTTTTACTCTCACTCCTATCAACAGTCCATGCATCCAAGGTACACACATTTCCAAAAGTGCTGTAGGTCTCATTGCCACAGAAAATGAGGCAACTCAAATTTGGGAAAATAAAGAGGCAATCCAGACTCAGACATCAAATATGACTCAAACTCAACTTAAGCCAACAATGCAACTGTTGCTTTTCTTGTATATGTACAGATACTCAGCTCAAGATACGGAGCCAGCCTAGCAATCCAAAGAAGATGAGGTACGCTCACACAATGGAATTGCATTCATCTGTAAAGCAGAATGAAATGATGACATTTGCACAAAAATGGATAGAACTAGAAATCATTATGGTAAGTGAAATAAGCCAGACTCAGAAACATAGGTTTCCAACACTTTCTTTCATATGTGGGACACAATTAAATACATTTATATAATTAAATGTTAAAATATAATATGATACATACACATATATGTGTGCCATGAAAGTAGAAAAGGGACTGTGAGAGGAGAAGAGATCTAAAGGGTGATGACTAATCTTGTTCTCAACCTGACATACCTGGGAAGAGGGAACCTCAGTTGAGGAATTTCTCCCACCAGAACAGCCTGGGGGCACGTCTGTGAGGCATTTTTTCAACTGTTAATTGATGTAGGAGAGCCCAGCCCACTGCAGGCAGTGCCACCCTGGGAGGGTGGGCCTGGGCTATAAAGAAAGGTAGCTGAGCAAGCCAGTAAGCATCATTCCTCCATGTTCTGCTTCAGCTCCTGTCTCAAGCTTCCTGTCTTGAGTTCCTGAATTGACTTCCCTTGATGATGGACTGTGAGCTGTAAGCCAAATAAACCCTTTTCTTCCAAGTTTCTTTTGGTCGTGGTGTTTATCACAGTAACAAGCAAACTAGGACAGAAGGGGAGGAGAGGTCACCAAGATAGAGTAATGGAGGATATGTGATGGAAAAAAAAAAAAAAAACAGGAGGGGCTGGCTGTATGGGAGGGAGGGGACCATCAAGAGAGAGGAAGGGAAGAGGAGAGGATGGGAAGAGTGACTCAGAACAGCCATACTAAAGAATATGTATTAAAAGGTCACAATGAAACCCATTACTTTGTATAATAACTAAAAAAGTTAACAAAAGAAAGTTAAAAAAATCAAGAGAGCAGACATTCTAATGCAGTTCTTACAGTACTGTCATGGCTAACAAAATTATCGATAACTTCTTATTAAATAGCTAAATTTCCCTGTTGAGAATCTCCTAGCTATTCTAAAACTTACTTTTTATAGTTGACTTGTTCAGATTGGGATTCCAACTAGTTCTGAAGGCTACATGTGGCTGATACTCCTCTTAAGATTCTCTGAACACTAAAAGAAGTTTCAACATGTCTTGATGTCACTCACCTGCTGAAGAACCAGGTTCCCCATCTCAAAGCATGTTCCAGATTCTAAATTTACTCTCTTGGTTCTTTACAGTATTACTAGAAACTTGTTTCATGGTGGCTGTGCATATTCCTCTACATCTGCAGCTTTCAGGAACCCTGGAGTTCTAGAACATTCTCGAGGGATGCCTTCCTTGTCAGTGGTTGTGGGAGAATCAGGCTCTGTATTCTCTCAGCAGCATTTCCCACACTTGCCTGGGGATCATCACTGTGCCCCACTTGGGCCGCTGCCTCGCTCTCCCTGTGTTTCCTTTACTCTTCCTTGTCCCCTAACTCCCTGTCCCTACACATACCTCTCGTCTCATGTCCTCTAGTAGTATCCTTTAAAATTTGACTCATCTTCTTAAAACCACTCCAGTAACTGCACTTGATAAGTCAACACTTTACTTTGATCTAATTGACTCTGCTGATGACGTCTCTGCCCCTCTCCAACCCCATCACCAATTGCAGGCCTTCTTGTTGAAGATACCTTGATACCTCCCCTGGGATTAAAAGCATAGCACTGTGACTCTGCCTCTCAGGCCTCTTCCTCCAACATCTGTGGCTTCCAGTGGAACATCCCTCAGCTCAAAGCTAAGCTTAAGAATTGTCACCTTGACTAGCCGAACCAAGCAAGTCCTAGCACTCATTTCAGAATTTCTTTGTGTACACTTGTATATGTACATGTGTGTAGAGGTCAGAGGCCAACCTTATCTGTCACTCCTTAGATATTGTCCACCTTGTTTTGTGAGACAGGCTCTCTCTTGGCCTAGAACCCACCAAGTAAACTAAGGTAGCTGGTCATCAAGCCAGGGATCTGCCTATCTCTGCTTCCTCAGAGCTGGGATCGCAAGCACTCACCAACAAACCTACTATTTTAAAATGTACGTTATGGGGTTGAACTCAGGTCTTTGTGCTTGGAAGGCAAGCATTTACAGACTGAGTTTTCTCCCCAGCCCTAGTTACTAATATTTCCATTACATCAGTTACCACATTGATAACTTTATGTTCATACTAGATTATGTCTTGTGTGCCTTTTTCTCTTTCTTTTGTGAAGGCTCACTTCCTGAATTTTCTGCTATGTCAACTTGTTCATTTATTCCTTTTTAATTCCTGTTGGAATGTAAGCACCACAGAGCAGGGAACCTCTCTTTGCTTCAGATATCTCCACAGGCAACAACTGTGCTGGCACATGCTAGTGTCCCACGTTATCTTGTTGAATTAAAGATGAGCAAAGATTAGTCAGGCTTCTTATACATAGTACAAGTGCCTACGATGTAATTGCTAAGTGGTTTTACATTAGGTTAAAAACTGCTCTAAGATATATGATATCACAAAGTCTGAGGCAACCTTATACTTTCTCATTTTTAAAAGTCAGAATGAAATAGGGACTGGAGAGACGGCTCATTGATTAAGAGCGTATACTGCTCTTGCAGAGGACCCAAGTTCTCTTCCCAACACCCATGTCAAACAGCCTAAAACTCCAGTTCCAGGGGAATCTCTTGCTATCACCTTCTGACCTCCACAGGCAGCTCCATTCCTCTTCATATACCTCACGGACCTCCACCCACCCCCCCAACACACACATACGTATTTCTTTTTAATCTAGAATGAAGCAGGCTTTGGGGACTAGGGAGATGAGGCAAAAAGCACTTGCTCAGCAAACATGAGGCATTCAACCCTAGCACTCAGGCAAAATGCCAGGTGTGGCTGCACATGCCTGTAACCCCAGCATTGCAGGGCAGGATCAAGTAGATTCTGAGAGCTTTATAGCCAGACAGCCTAGCTGAAAAGTTGAGCTTGTAGTTCTGCAAGAGACCCTGTCTCAGGGGAATAAGGTAGAGAGTGATAGGGGAAGGTACCCAGTGTCTTGCTATGGCTTCCACCTATGCATGCACCCACTCACATACATGAATCACACAGAAAACTCACACACACACACACACACACAGATGTACCACACACACAGACATACCCATGCACACAAACAGGGTCCTTCCCATTTTCTTACTGGATATTTTAGAAAAAACATTTTTCATCTTTGGAACCACCTGGTTTCTAATCCACAGCAAACAGTCCAACATCTACAACAAAATAGCTTATTTTCCCATTGCTCCAAAGCTAATATGCTCTCATTATTTCATAAAAAGAGAAAGTGTATGCATACTTTACATTCCTTTAATTGATTCTGCAGCAATACGCTGCAGTTGTGAATTTGCAGTACAATCATTATGCGATTTATATATCAAGATAGAGGTCATAATTTATTCAGCATTATCCCTGGTAATTATTATTGAACATTTTAATTTTCAACACTTAAAGGCAAGTACATTCCCTGTGAATCCAACAAAGGGAAAAAAAAAAAACCTACTCACTAATACAGTAAATTAGCATAATGGACTTTATGAATTAAGCTAATGACTTGTTTCTCAAGCCTGCAACACAAAAACCAACGAAATATAACAGATTAAAAAATTACCACCTTCGTCACTGTTGACTGACAAAATCAGATGCACAATTCCACAATTACTTACTTCCATCAGTAACTTGAAGCCTTCTCTCTTCTTGATTTCCTCTACCAGGTACCTAAAATTAAAAATAACATTGTTTTAGAATAGTAACCTTCATAATCTGCAATCCTAAAACACCATGAATGTGACTCCCATAACACAAAGCTACTACTTCTAGTGTAGAAATGAGGTGTAGGTCTAGGAGGTACAGGCAAGGATACAGGACAGGCAGAGCTACTGATTTAAAGAGATGCTTCTGAGCCTAAGACTATCCTCTGGACCTCAGTAAAAAGAAATACAGATGAGGTTTATCTCATAGGCTAACATGACCTTTTAACCCTAGTAAGAAATCCAAATAGACTGATCCACATCTCTGAACATATGGGTTTCCTATCATGGGGGTTTGGCATAGATACTTAGATGGCTTTGTTAGATTAGAGAGTAAGTTTCTTGTGCGTCATCTTCACTTGTGTTTTAAATTTAAGATCAAAATCATCTTTCCCACAGCTAGAACAGAGGAAAAGAGGACCGATAATCAGTATCATGTCCAAAATAAGTGGGGTTGTAGATGTTGATAGAGCATCTGTGACAAGAGCAGCAGCATGCCATAAAGGAAGGGCTCAGATGGCAAGATAAGGGACATGGTCGGAGAAAGAACAAAATGGTTTGGGAATTCAAAGTGAAACTTCACTGACTGACTCTTCTCCTCCAGCTTGGTTTTTATCCACATTTGAAAAAAGCTTCAAGTATTTGACCTTGAAATCTAATATTTGATCATGAGCCTAAAAAGAGTTCACAATGCTTGAACCCTGGATTTTGGGGTCAAATGTGAGGAAATGTGCAGAAATTGCAAGGAAAATGTTTGCCCAAGATTTCCTGTAATATATAACAACAACGACAACAACAACAACAACAAGAACAACAACAGCAACAACAATAAAGAAGAATCAAAGAAGACAACACACTCACCAGTAAGAACTGGCTTCAAAACAGTTTTGTCACATACCCATGGTACCACCACCATGCTAGTAAACTCTATATACCCAATTAAGTCTTGCTAATCCCTCCTCATAAAAAACTGTTGTCCTTGAATCTTACCCATGACCTGAGAAACCCAACAAATGCAATCTGTTTTTCTAGTTTGGAATTTCCACAGAAAAGGAAGTAAACTCTAAAAATCACAGAAAAGGGGAAATTTTAATCATTACATTATTTTCTATAGTCTGTTCTAGAATTATACAATGTATTAGTTTGTAAGATTCAGTACCTTTCCCCCAAATTTATTTATATAGTTTTTCCATAAGGATAACTTTGCATATAGACATCATCTCTGAAATATGCAAAATCTTACAAAAATTCTATCATGATTAAGTAGTAATACAAATCCTTCATTTTGAGCAGCTCTATTGTAAACACAAATACACACAGAGATTCACAAAGTGATTGAAGCTCTACACTTCCCTGAGTATTTTTTCAGGAGATGTTATAAAGTATCTACAAAGTCTTGGAATCTTTAGCAAACTACCTAACTTGAAAAACATCAACAAAAAGAGATTCCTGTCATTAATAAGAATCAGAAAAGGTGCTTAAGATCAATAGTATTCAAAGAAATGGAAACAGCAGGATTAAACTATGTTCCTCACAAGGTGTTGGAAACAAGACATCAGGATTACTGAGAAGGTGGTAGAAATCTGTTACAAATTCCATCTCCTCTCTTCTGACTGAGGAAACCACTTTTATGATAGTCTGTTAGTAAATAAATTAATAGTAAGGATACACAGAGTGATAAATATAGCATTTGTACTATATATATGTTTGTGTGTATATGTGTTATTACATCTAAAGCTCTTTCTATGTGTATTCTCGACACAATACTCAGAAGCAAGGTCCCTGTCCAGAAATGGAGAATGGTAGAATAAAGTATTGCTGAATGACCCAATGTCACATATGACATAACTATTAAAATGAGCGGACTCTACCTCCTTTCAAGGCCCAGGGTGTGTAGGACATATAAATAAAATATATAGCAGCAAGCTATTGAGAAACATTGATAATTTTTTCATTTTATACACACACACACATATATATATATATATATATTTTAAAGTTCAGCAAGGGGAGGTGACTCATGCTTTTAATCCTGGTACTCATGAGACAGAGGAAGATGGATCTTGGTGAGATGGAGACAAGCCAGGTCTACACAGCAAGTTCCAGGCCAGCTGGGTCGATAGGGAGACCCCGTCTCTAATTAATTAATTAATTTAAAAGGTAAGCTAAAATTGGGGTTGGAGAGATGTCTCAGCAGTTAAGAGCATTTGTTACACAACTATGAGGACTGGAGTTCATGTCCCAAAACCCATGTAAGAAGATAAGCACGATCCTGTGCATGCCTGGAACTCCAGCTCCAAGGTGGGCAGACAGGAGGATCACTGGGGCTTGCTGGCTTGCAGCCTAGCTGAGAAACTGATATCCTAGTAGTGTTCATGGAGAGACCTTGCCTCAAAGAAGTGGGCTGAGGGTAGAAAAGGACTCCCAACATCCTCTAGTGGCCTCTGTGTGCACACGTAGGCACATATGCTCCCCTGATATGCTTATACACTCACAGAGACACATACATTCACATTAAGTAAATAAGTAAACAGATAAATAATAAAAATCTATTTTAAAAAGAAAGCAAAATAACCTCCATCCACATGATTCTCATGCACCTATGAGCACAGAGCAAAGTGTTAAGGGAGGCTTCACACACTGTTCAAGCTTGTTTACTTGAGGGAGGCAGAAAGAGAATGCAGTGGGGCTTAGGACTCACTCTGCTCCTTGTCTGCCTCTGTGCAAAGTTCCATAGGTGCAGTTCTTTGCCTAACTCCTTAAAAATAACTTGGAAGAAAAATGTAAAGCCTAGCATAAAACAGACATATACAACCTCTATCTACAGAAGGGAAGATTTGAGAATCACCCCTTATCTCACCCCCTGAGGCATAGATGTACAGGCAATAGATTACACTCATAACATGAACTATTGTTGCATCTGACATAAGCCTCCAGTGTTTTGAGACTCTGACCAATGCTTACTCAGATACCTGAGTCACTCAGGCTAGAACTTCCTAATGGGCTTCTGATCAACACTTCGAGTTTAGGAAAACCCCTCAGGTTTCCTGGGACCACCTCAGCTTCCTCATGCATATAATGGAGGTGAGGAACGAAATTGGGAAAACCCTCGTCTGAATGATTATGAGTGTTTGAAGTTTACTCTACCTTTGGGCTCAATTTAAACTACTCCTGTCACACTAGCCAGAGCTGCTTCTAGAAGAAAGGCCTCCCAAAACCAAGAGAATCGTGTCAGTTAAAACTCTGCTTTGGGGGATGGAGAGATGGCTCAGTGGTCAAGAGCACTGACCTCTCTTGCAGAGGATCTGGGCTCTGTTCCCAGCACTCACATGGTGGCTAACAACTATCCTTAGTTATAGTTCTAGGGGCTCTAACACCCTCCT
>NW_008349083.1:495821-542131 GCF_000622305.1 Nannospalax galili | reverse complement strand
TGGGTACTGCATACATGTGGTGCACCTACATAAATGCAGGCAAAACACTCATACACATAAGTAAAAATTAATTTAAAACTCAAACTCAGCTTTTAAGAATGATCCATTTAGGGTTGAACATTCAGCAGTCACATGTTCTCAGCACTTCTACATCACTTCTCCGAGGCTCAGAGAACATCATGGAAGAGGGAATGAAAAGAATGTAAGATCTCAAGGAAGGGGTGGAAAGATTTCTGATCATGACATGTCATTGAACTCATTAAGTCACAGCAGCCGTGACTATCTGCACAAGACTGGGTCCATCAACACTTCATCATGGAGAGGAGAGGCACCATAAGGCTTCAACCCTCTCTGAGGGTAGGTAGTTAATGGTGGCTATGGATTGGAGAGACATTTTCTTCAGTGGTGTAGCCACTGGTATGTTGCCCGTGCTCCATCAATAACCTCTCACTCGTGCTCCTGTAAACGACTCTAATTAAATTCATTGGTTCACCAAACAGATCGATATGAAAGTAGAATGGAGACCATTTGGGAAGAGGAAAGAAATTAGCAGGAGAGGGAAGGAGACAAGAGAGGGTAATGGGAAGTGAATATGATAAAAATACATGTGTGAAAATTTCATTACAAACCCTATTATTATGTATAGTTAACAGAAAACTTAAAAGGAAAAGTTCTGGTTTTGCTAACTATGTAAAATGGGCCTCCTGTTGGGTTCATTCTGTAGCTATCACCAGAGTCTAGAAAACCCACTATCACACTCTAGCTGAGCCTGGGGGCTAAGCTGTTGTCCTAATGACACCAGCTTTCTCAGACTCTGCATCCTGGTATACCTGACTAATGGGATTTCCACATGAAAAGGCTCCATTTTGAGCACTGCTGGAGATAATAAGCTGATGCTTTTGTTCAGAAAAATGAGCAGGCCAGGATTAACTCACCAGGCCATTTATTGAGCTGGTTGGATAGCAATACAATGTTGATGGAGAATCAGGCACTTTCTATCATGTCAGCCAGCCTAGCTCAAAATGTGAGTGATGAGGCTCCATGCTCCCAGGATGGCCACTGTGACAGCATATATCCTACCCTTAAACACCCCAGAGGAACAGTCAGCTAGAGAAGCATTCTGAATCTTCATGTATCCATCTCTCTCTAGCAAGACTGTCTTCTCCAAGATCTTACAGAAGTCTTCCTGTGTCTCATTGGCTGATTCACAGACCCAACTCTATGC
Organism: Nannospalax galili; assembly: GCF_000622305.1. Classification (NCBI taxonomy): domain Eukaryota; kingdom Metazoa; phylum Chordata; class Mammalia; order Rodentia; family Spalacidae; genus Nannospalax; species Nannospalax galili. The sequence continues at coordinate 540,906 of NW_008349083.1, read as the reverse complement.
TAACTGTTAGCAACACAACGTTCTCACTTAGAACTTTGCTACCTCAGTGACATCAAGCCCCTACTGGCAAGGACCAGGAAAGAGTGGGTGTCAGGCAAGTAGTCAATAGTGTCTGTGGCTGCTAGAAACAGAGTGAGAAAGGTCTTTAGTTCCCAACACCCACGCAGCGTCCTGTAGTCTTATGAGTGTTGGAATCTCCAAAAGAAAAATAGAGTAGTTAATCTTTCCCAAACATGTTTGACCATGGAAACATTGTTTTTGAAAGATTAATTAGTAAGCCTTCTAGAAGTATAGTATCTCCAGAATATAGGCCAGGAATGCTAACTCAGAAGCAGTTCCCTAGGGAACCTGACCCTCTTCTCACACAAATGCTTACATGAAATGTATCAGAAGTGAATCTAAAGTTCTGAGTCACCTCTGTCTGCATTCATAAAGATTATTTATTCTTACATTTTTTAAGTATATAGAAGATGCTGAAAAATAAAATATACTTTAAAAACCCCTATTGTATTGGTATGAGTAAGAAAAAAGATGTACATTCAGTTTAGGGGCATAATGCATGTCTGCCAAGGGCAGGCAAGGAACGGCACTCAAAAAGTAACAGTAATTTCATTAAATTTATTCTTATGCTTCCTGGTAAGTTTGTCATAAAAGAAAAGGGAGGGAAAAAAAACTCTACATCAGAAAGTTTTCTCCAAGTCTAAGGGAAATGTTTATCTTACTACTCTGGCATGGTTTTGAGGTATAACATCTTTCTCTAAAGTATTTCTCCTTCCTTTATGTACAAATGCATTCCTAACTATAGTGACCTTCCATTCTCCAAGTTGTTATATGAGTCCATTTAAATGTTTGGATTTCATTTGTCCTTCTGGCAACGCCTTCTTTTTTTCTGGAACAGTCTCTCTTCAATTCACCAGCCACTTAAGAGTCTTCCTGCAACACTCTAGATTGGGTTTCTCTCTCAGTGTCATCTTCTCTGCTGAAATTTCTTCTGACAGATGCATGGATGTTCCTAGACTCTGGAGGTTTCTCCATCCGCTCTCTGTATGCTCTGCCCCATCACAACGTATCTCAGGGTTTGTGTGATGTATAACAAGCAGCCGCGTGCTCTCTTCCATTGCCACCCTGTTTTCTTTTTCAAATTATCAGTTTTTAAAAGATGTATTTTATTATTAATCGTGTGTGTATGTGTGTGTGTGTCTGCCACATATGTGTGGGTACATGAAGAGGCCAGAAGAGCGTGTTGGACCCTCCTGGAGCTGGAGTTATTGGTGAACCACCCCAATGTGGGTGCTGGGAACTGAATTCAAGTCCTCTGATAGAGCAGCAAGCACTCTTAACTGCTGAGTCATCTCTCCAGCCCCTTAAAATGTCAATTTAAAGAAAAAAAAATGTGTTGGTCCATCCAGATTCCTCCCTTCCCTCCCATAGGACCCCAGAAGCACTGTGCACAGCTGCTGACTTTCTCCATACAGGGAATGGTAAATCCCTCAGCATTCATGCAAGTCTGTGAAATGAATTCTATCTGAGAGACTGCAGGGATTATGTGTCAAGGGGATTAATAAATGGCATGTTAGAGACCCAATAAAGTAGCAGAATGGGAACTTCAGCTGTTGTTGAAAAGACTCACACAAATGACTCTTCTAGACTAACTTTAAAAATTGCCTTCCAGTGAGCATCCATTTAACTGGGATGCTACAACCAAAGCTTACTAGGAGTTCTCAGCCACAGGTAGTCCTGGGCATGGGAAAGAGGACTGCTTTTCCTAGGCAGGTATCAGAGATGCATAGTCATTGCTTCCCAGAATAAGCAGTTTTCTGTGTGTGTGTGTGTGTGTGTGTGTGTACACTCACATGTGCATCTGAAGGCCAAAGGTCAATGTTGTATGTCACTCACCACCTTATTTTTTAAGACAAGATCTCATAGCAAACCCAGGTCTCACTGATTCAGCTCCTTGGCCAGGGATCCTTCTGTCTCTGTATCCTCAGCCTCGGATTATAGGGACAACACTGAACCTAGATTTTTTTTTTTAATTTGTGTGTGTGTGTGTGCGTGTGTGTGTGTGTGTGCGTGTGTGTGTGTGTGTGCGTGTGTGTGTGTGTGTGCGTGTGTGTGTGTGTGTGTGTGTGTGCCTGTGGAGGCCAGAAGAGGGCACTAGATCCCCTGGAGGTGGAGTGATAGATGGTTGTGAGGCGGTTCTTGCCATGGGGCTGCCGGAAGCTGAACTCTGGTCCTGGCTGCTCTCAAGAGAAAGAGAGTTAATAGTGTCTTCCAGTTACTGTTGTGTAAATATGACCACCATAGAGAACTGAATGTTACAAAGAGGTGCATCTGCAGAATTCCTGACTGTTTAGCAGTGGCTTCTCACCAGCCTCTACAAATTGACCCTAGAACTCACTGATGACAGGAGCTAGTATCATCTGTTTCAACACAGAAGGACTGGAGATCAGATACAATTTGTCCTCCAGTCCACTGGCCCATGGGAATTTGCTTCAGAGTTTACTAAATACATATCAATCTCAAACACCTTCAGGAAGCTCGGCTTTCTCTAGTGTATACAGTTTCAAGTCAACAGAACCGATCCCAGAATTGAGATAATATTTGACCTTTCCTAAAATGCATGGCTATAAACTGACCAGTAGGTTTAGAAAAACAAGATCGGGATTCTATGGTTTATAATCCTGGAGAAATTCACTTCATGTTTGGCATTTCTTAGCCCTTTAGAGTGACAATCATAAAAGGAGTCTACCCCTTTCTTGGCATTGGGCTCAGGAGAATAATGCGATTTTTGCCAACCCCAGGAATATACTGTTGGCTATCAAAAGTGTAGAAAGCTGAGTGGTAAAGCAAAAAACAATTATTATGAATAACAGCAAGGATTCTTTTCTCAAATATTTAAATATAGGTCACAGAGCCTGCAGTGCTACTCACTGAAATGTTAATTCCATTCATTCAACCTGACAAACGTTTACAAACAATAAGTGTTTGTTGAATTGAATTGAAATGTTAACATTTATCCTCCTGTGATATGTGTCTGCAAAAATTAGAAAGTATCTTTAGACTCTAAACTCAATTCCACCTTGAGATGAATATTAACTTCATAATAAATACAATCATCAAATATTTATATCTAGCCTTAATTCAAGACACCTGTCATCGAATTACTTAGCAGCTTCTTGCAAAATAATGTTGCAATTCTGCCACATTTAACTAGTATGTGGAAACAGGAAGCAGAAGACAGAGCTCCCTGGCTTTTATTCCAATTTAATGGGCAGGTAGGCATATTTGTGACTGCTTCCATTGCTGTCTCCCTCCCTCTAGCAGGGGCACATGAACCCCATTTCTAGTAAAGACATGTTCCTCCCCAAGCTTCAGTATCTATAAGATGAGGCAGATGACACTCTATCAGAGCCAAACTAGGACATGTGACTCAGTATGACCACTGCCTGCTGCACGTTGCCTTGGAAACAGCAACTGATAGACATTTCCTTCACTCAAGAATAGTTAAACTTTCCTTGGGATTGCCGAATGAGAAACACAGGCTCCCCTTTTGAACTTGTCCTTGAACCTAATGAAATATAGATCTTAGGACACCCATGATCCTATGTGGGAATAAACCCAACATGCAGAAAAACATGATTAAAAGATGGAAACAGGCTTGGAGATGTTCTATAGACCTCTTTTTTGTTGTTGGTTTTGATTTGTTTTGCTTTTTGAGACAGGACTCCTTATAATCCTGGCTGACCTGAAACTTGTTATGAAGACCAGGCTGGATTCAGTCTCACAGAGATCTGCTTGCCTCTGCCTCCTGTGTGCTGAGATTGAAAGTGCGTGCCAGTATGCCCAGCTCTGTGAGCCTCTTGATCAAGCCTTTCCAGAAGCCACCATTCAGGTGATCTTATAAGTGATATGAGGTAACTCTACTTTTCTTTGTCATGGAGTGAGTTTCTGTTCATTACATCTGTCAACTGAAGCTCCCAAGTAAGAAAGTCACACCCCTGTTAAATCTTCAACAAAGCTGAACAACCCCCCTCAGAAATTAGTGGTGTTAGAGAATTCAAATGTTGCAGATCTAGAACCAAATTGTTTTTGATTACTAAAAAAATTTTGTGTGGAGGCTGCAGAAATGGCTCAGTGTTAAGAGCACTGGCTGCTCTTTCAGAGGACTTAGGTTCAGTTCCCAGGATGCACGTGGTGGCTGATAAACATCTGTGACTCTAGTTCCAGGGGAATCTGACACCCTCTTCTGATCTTTATAGGCACTGCACACACATGGTGTGCTTGCATATATGCAGGGAAAACACTTTCACAAATAAAATATAAATAAAAATTTAAATGTGTGTGTGTGTGTGTGTATGTGTGTGTGTGTGCAGGCATGTGTGAGTGTGCCCATTTGTGTGTGTCTAGGTCAGAGGATGGCTTCGGGTGTGGCTGTCACTTCTACATTGTTTGAGGTAAGATTTCTTTATTGTTCATTACCACATGCTCCAGGCTAGCCCACAAGCTTCAGGGGACTCTCCTGTCTCTGCCTCCCATCTCACCTGAAGAGCACTGGGATTTAAGATGTATACTAACACAACCAATTTCATATGAGTTTTTGGGACCCAGATTCAGGTCCTGATGCTTACACAGCAAGTGCTTTACCCAATGAGTGATATTCCTAGCCTTCTCGGGACACCTTTAATCTCTGTGTCTGACCTAACATCATTTTGACTATTAGGTAAAACCTTTAAAATATTTTTAGCCAATCACCAGTTTCCACCAATCCAAAAGCTAAAAATCTCATCACATGGCATCTAAAAACTATAAGGGGGTTTCCCATATTTTGCTATAACCTGCCTACCTGTGATTCCCACCAATGTATTTGATAACTGCCTTGATTTGTGACTTTGTTTGCTCTGTAACTAATAAGAGCTCATGTAACCACTTCCACAATGGAATGTGTCTTTTAGGGTAAAGAGAATCTGTTCTAGAGCCATGGTCACTCGCATTTTGGCTCAGAATAGATTATTTCAAATTCTCTTTGAAGTGAGAGCTGTGTATTTAACACACAAAGAGCTCTTATATAATATTCATAAGTACTAAATGACTTCTTAGACTGTAATCATCAAATGACTGATTCCTAACAGTCTTCTGAATGTACCAGAGCTGCCTCTTTACCTGTCCCATCGTTAGAGCCCTAGACAGAACTTTGCAGGTCCTCCTGCCCACCAGCAGAGGACACTTCTTGCCTTTTCAAGTTGAAGTTACACTTAGTCACTTGAATCGCTAAGGCTAAGAGATTCTAGAAGACATGGTGCAAGTAGAAGTTTAAAGTGAGCTTACATCACAAGAATATGCCCCAGAGAGCCTCTGGTCCAGGGAAGATGAAGAGATTTGGAACAAAGACTCCAACATCCCAGCTGCCACACTACACAGAATGTTACTCTAGCCAGCCTCTAAAACCCTGGGTAAATGACGGCTGTCTTAAGACACTGGGTTTTAGGCACAGAATACCTAATCAGCTTCCAAGAGAGGAAATTCTTACAAATTTCTAAGGAGATGCTTCTGGTTTGGGGGAGAGGCATATGAACAAGGAGCGAAGGGAAAAAGGAACCTAACCAGATATCACACACTCTGATGTCCAGAGTTGACCAAACAAGGAAGGACACGATTGGTACAAATGGCATGTAGCACATGCAGGCATTGCTCAAGTGTTTTTACATGTATCAAGTCTTTCGATCTTCACTATTTGAGTGGCTGGAGATTGCTCCGAGGTTAAGAGCACTGGATGATCTTGCAGAGGATCCAGGTTCAGTTCCCAGCACCCACACATTCCCTAACAACTGTCTGTAACTCCAGTTCCAGGGGATCCAATGCGCTCTTCTGGCTTCCACAGGCACTGCACATACATCGTGTACATACATACGTGCAGGTGAAATATACACAGAAAAAATCAAAAGAAAAAAATATTTGGGAGTTGGAGAGATGGCTCAGCAATTAAGAGCACTGACTGTTCTTACAGAAGACCCAGGTTTGAATCCCAGCACCCACATGGCGGCTAACAACTGTCCATAATTCCAGTTCCAGGGGATCCAACGGCCTCTTCTGTCCTCTGTGGGCATTGCACGACATGAGTGCACCTACCTACATGCAGGCAATACACACATACACATAAAATTGAAATAATAAATAAAATATTTTTTAAAATTATTTGAAATAATTTCCATTGTTGCCATTACTGGAATAAAACTGGAGTACAGAGAGGCCTCGCACTTTTAGCAGATGAATGTTTATTTTATGTGTATGAGTGTTCTGCCTGCATGTATAAGTGCACCCATGTCACGCAATGTCCTTGGAGGCCAGAAAAGAGCATCAGAGCCCCTAGAAATGGAGTTATACACAGTCAGTTGTTAGTCACCACGCGGATGCTGGGAATGGAACCTCGGTCCTCTACAAGAGCAGCCAGTGCGCTTAACTGCTGAGCCATCTCTCCAGCCCCGAGACAACCAAAGCTTTGCTGCCAATGTTGTTTTGCAGCAAGCATGCAGGATGCATCCATACCCCCTTTCCCTCGGTATTGTGGCCACATTCTTACAGGTCTGCTTTGTGGGCCCTGGGAGAACGCTGGGCTGGAGTCTCCTCACACCCACCGATTCGGGACTAGTGCTACACCTGGCAGGATCATCCCTGACTCTTCTTTACTAGATCTCAGCTGAGTTTCAGCCTCCAGAAGCCTCTGTGGTGTCCCTTCCGTACACACTAGGGAGCCTGCTTGGTGCACCATGCATTCCTTGAAGCAACAACATCACTTGTCCTTGCCTGCTCTCTTACTCGTGTGCTCTTCGGTGGGCTTAAAGGGAAGGTGGGAGGGCCTCTCTGCCCACAGTTTCTAACACCTATCAGGTACTAAGCAAACGTTTGTGTGGAAGAAAGAATTCACAATTAAAGAACATGTATAGATACTACATTTGGTCTTTCTATTATACACTCATACATACCTAGACAGAGCAAGGGCACGATTAACTCTCTCTTCGAGGCCTAGCGTGCCCAGGGCCTTCCAAGTCAGCCAGAACTTGAATGCATCAGGTCTCCTGCTACACTGGATGGATTTGTCTCCGGTGTCATAGCTGACGTCATAGAATTTATCCTGCTGGAACAGGTAAGATGCTTTGGCAGAATAGCATTTCTTAAGTAGGTCCTTTAAAAAGAAAGGAAAGGAAAGATTCTGAGCCCATTCACTCTTAGAATAAGCTCAGTCTCAAATACCAACGGGAAAAAAAAATTGTATGGCATTCTACCACTGGTGCAAGGGGCGTGGTCTGTGGACTGTGAGGGTTAGGTACAGCCTGTGTGCTTTAACATAGAGACCCAGGTTTTACCTCCGGGCAGTGCAGAATCCATTCTCTGAGTGTCACTAAGGGCTGTGAGAAGCTGAGTGCACAGGGTTTCCACCTCTTGGACATTGAGGCAGTTCAGTTTTCAAAAGGAATAAATCTCTAACTCACTCAAATTCCACATGTATTGCCTGCATGTAGGTAAGCGCACATGTGTTGTACAATGCCCCCAGAGGAGAGAAGAGGCTGTCGGATACCCTGGACCTGGAGTTATGGATAGTTGTTAGCTGCCATGTGGGTGCTGGGATTCGGACATAGGTCTTCTTCAAGATCCGTCAGTGTTCTTAACCACTGAGCTATCTCTCTAGCCCCGAGAAAAACAATCTTCGCACATTGTAATACTTTATACAGTTTTATAGGTTAAAACTCAGCTTTAAAAACCTCTCCTTTTGGGGGGCTGGAGAGATGGCTCAGCGCTTAAGAACACTGGTTGTTCTTGCAGAAGACCCGAGTTCAAATCCCAGCACCCATATGGCAGCTAACAACTGTCTCTAACTCCAGTCCCAGGGGATCTGACAGCCTCTTCTGACTTCCGCGGGCCTTGCACGACATGGGTGCACTTACCTACATGCAGGCAATACATGCATACACATAAAACAAAAATAATAAATAAAATTTTAAAAAAACCTCTTCTTTTCAAAGTACTTCCACACTGAAAAGTCAGAATTGAAAATAACTTGGGGATCAAAAGCCTGAGGGAGAGTTAACGCTGTAAAAGAACTAAGTAAGACTGAGCCTGTGTTCCTAATCCCAAAGCACCAACCACTGTTCTTTATGGTTGCTCTGTATTTATTCTATTTGTATCTCAATTCCATCCCTATATCTAGACCAGGTTTCTTCTCACTGGGAGGTCAGTGACAAGTGACCATGCTTGGCACTGTTTTACCATCTTCATTTGGAACCAAGTTATGTGAATGGAAGCCATGTTGTCTCCAGGATCAGCAGGGGTCTTCTCCACCAGCCAGTCCTTCACAGCCCTTACAACTTCCAGAGCAACTTCTCTCTCAGAAAGAATTCACCAGGCTCTTGGGCTCCCTAGTTTAACCAATCACCCAGTGTCTCTTCTCCACTAGATCATGTCCCACCTAACTTTGGCTTACATTTTCTACTTCAGCTTCTCTCTGTCTTACAATATGTGCAGAATATATACGAATTTTAAATCAGCAACTCGACACATGATCCCATCTCAAACTTCTTCCCCCCACACACCCTCATGGGTCCATTCTGTTTGACACAGATGTGGCCGTGTTTGTTGTCTTTGCTACTATTCTGTCCATATGCCACAAGTTCTGGGGTGTGTTTTCTCTCTGTGTGCTCAAGCAGGAATCAATTCCTAGTCACCCCTACATCCATGGAGCTTACCCACCCTGTGTTAGGCAAAGAGCAGCCTCACTAAAGGACTGGGACAGTGATGCCCCTCCCCAAAGCCACACTGCTACTCCACCCCCTTTACAGGTGGTATGAATGGCAAATAAAACAAATGCTTGAATTTCTCATTGGCTGTGCCCTCTAAATATGACAGTACAAGACCATTAGGTGTGTTGAAGAAACTCCAAGATAGACACAAGATGCTGCGGTTTGATTGTGAACTTTTCTCATTGGACTGTGTGTTTGACTACATGACCTCCAGCCACGTAGGTCTACTTTAGGAAGTAGACCTTCACTGGGGGAGGTGGGTTACTGGGGACAGGATGTGAGGCTTTACAGCCCAATCCCACTTCTCCTGTGTCCTCTGCTTCCTGTTCTGCCATGATATAAAGAGGTAAGGCATCCCAGCTGTACTCTCCCCACCATGGAGTTACCTGCCACTGTGTTTTGTCTCCCTACGATGGTTTGCAGCAGTGATTCTGTTAATCTCGTCAATCTCTTTCATGTAGAGAAATCCTCCCATCTTGGGAAGATTTTATAAAGAATCACTGGAGGCTTGGGGTTTACTTTATCAAAAATAAATGAAAACTTCCCCTTAAAGTTCCTGCTCTGCATGCATTAAAATAGATGAGATGTCCTTTAGTTTAAGGGCACATACCAACCAAGAGAAGGCTCAGATCTCCAGGAAAAATGACATTTTGGAATACGTATAGTAAAAATTAACATTTTGGAAAAAATTAATTACTTCCTACTGTGCTAACAGAGAGAAAGACCATGTTTAAATGTTCATTTTTACACTCTTAGTCCTAGCAGGATGATAAATACCAGTAATATGAATTCAAGCCCTAATTATCCAGAGAGAATGTCAATTGTTCTACACTGGGATATTAACTTAAATCGTCCTCGGGGGTTATCAGACAATGTGTTATGACCTGCACAGCAGCAAGTTAAGAATGATCACACAAAAAGGAATCTGCATAAGTTTGCCTTGTGTCATCTATGATCTCCAGGCCCAGTTGGAACAGGATTGAATGGTACCCATCCTCAGGGCCCAGTCACTTCCTCTCCTTCTGTGGTCTTCTGTTGGGTTCATTCCTAAGCAAAAGTCCAGCAGCCAGCCTCAGAACTGGGGCTACCAAAGGAAACCTGTGATCCTGAGGAGAAGATATTTGTAGAGTGAGAGACAGTGCAGGACAGACAGTATTTGCTAGTGATGTGACTGACAAAGTCTCTCACCTCAGTTACACTTGAAGAAGCTCTTCCAAGCTCTCAGACCTCACATCAGCCCCCATCTTGATGAGGTGGCATTGCCTAGTCTAACCCAAATCTTGCTGAGTCAGCTGAGAGAGAAACTCCCAGGACTGATTTCATATCACCCTTGGCATCAAATAAATTCTTCACCCTTCCCTCTTGGTTCTTGCCTTTGGCAAGAATCCTGTTGAGTTTATTTAACTTGGATCACCTTTAATTGCTAATGCTTTCTTCCCAGGCTCCTCCCTCTGACCTGTGGCCACAAAACCCTGACTGGTTCATGCTATTCTCAGAATCAAGACCATTTCTCTGCTGAAGTTCTTTTTTTTTTTTATTTATGGAAATGGCTCCTGAATGCATTCTGTATATATTTTATATTTGCTTATTTGTTTCTTTATTTATTACATGTGTAAGTGTGGTATGTATGTGGTATATTTGCATATGTGTGTTTTCGCACACCTGTTGTTGCATAGGACTGTCCTCCGGTAGAACATAGACAGATACCTTTTTCCCAAGCTTGGCTGCACCCCTTTGCCTAGGATCATCATAGCTAAGCTTGTTGACTGTTATGCTTGGCAAGGATGGGCAGGGAGAGTCAGCCACATCTCCCAACCAACCAGGCAGTCCTAGTTGCACTAGAGGGAGAGACTAAGGGTATATAAATGGAGGAAGCAGAGGGGAGGCTCTCTTGTGTGACTGTGAGAAAGTCACTATCCACACTTGAGTGAAAACTTTTCAGTGCAGCCTTAGGAGGAGAGCACCCACACCCCTGTAAGTAAACCCTCAGGCATTGCTCTGTAAGTAAGCCCAAAAAACTCACTGGTTTCCCAGACTGTAGCTTGGTCAAATTGAACCTTGGTTTGCCATAGGGACCACAGGAAGGAAGAGGGGACATCGTTTATGCCTCCCAGAAGGAATTTTAGCTACACCTGAACACATACATACAGAGGACAGATTAGGACATTAAGTGTCTTTCTTTATCACCCTGCACCTTCTTCACTTGAGACAAGGCCTCATTGAAACCAGAGCTAGGCTGGCTACCAGCAAGTGCTAGAAATCTTCCTGTGTCCACCCACTCCCCATAGTGCTGGAGTTAGAGGCTCATGCATGACCCACCAAACTTTTTACATAGATGCTGAAGATTCAAATTCAGGTCCTTGAGCTTGTATATCAAACACATTCACCCACTGAGCCATCTCCCCAGCCCCTGAATTCCATTTTAACCCTCTATTACCCAGCTCCAGTTCCCTTAAAACTACCAAGACAGAGAAAAACAACCTCCCGACAACCCCAACCTCTTTTCTGACTCTTCTGCAGGCCAAATCTAACCAACAATCCATCTGCAAGGATTCCTAGGAAATATTTCATGGATGAGCCAGATGCCTTTGTCTACAAAGGGCTAAAGAATGGATTATACAGTAGAGAGGCGAATGGCAAGCACATTGTGTGATGCCAGTTTTCATGTTCACTCTGGGTCACAATGTCTGATCTAGCACATTTAATAACAATAACCAGAGCTAACCTTACTGAACTCAGGCTATTTTCTTAGGCAGTGTATGTGTACAATCTCCCTTAAGTCTCATGATGATCCAATGAGATAAGTTCTATCATTTTTTTGTCCATTCTATGGTTTTAGCTTCATTTCTGTCACTGTGATGACGTACACTGACAAAAGCAACTTAAGAGAGAAAGGGTTGATTTGGGCTACAAGTTCCAAAGGGAGGCAGTCCATCATGGTGGGGAAGACATGGCGGCAGAAAGAGAAGGCCAGCTCCTTAAAGTGCATCAGCAGCCAGGAAGAGAAAGTGAACAGGAAGTAGGGCTAAGTGACAAAACGTCAAAGCCTTTCCCCAATGATTCACTTCCTCCAATGAGGCTCCACCTTTTAAAGGTTCCATAAGCTTCCCAAACAGCATCCTCACCTGGGACCAAGTGTTCAAATACATGAGCCTATGAGAGGACATTTCACATTCAAACCACAACTCTTATTATGAATGTTTTCATTCACAGCAAGTTAATTACCCAAGTCACTCTGAGGTGGCTGGGTTGGATTTGAAACTAGGGCTACTTAGATTTAGGGCTCCATCTCTTAGTTCATTTTCCCCTGCTACCTCCACACTGGGCACTCAAATACATGTGAGAAGATTGCCTGTAAGTGGTGACAATTCAGGATATTATCAAAAGCACACACCTTGCCCAGCAATGGGTTGCATCTTTTCCTTGTGAGGATTAGCCAAGTCACCTTTGACTTTCACAGGTCGTGTCTGATGCAGCAGTCTCTTTTCAATGACCACACAGACTACTTTCAGTTAAAATTCTACAAGCTACACAGAGCTTTCCTGTTTTCTTGTTCTTTAATAATCATAATTTTCTGTTTACCAATCAAAAGCAACCAAAAATTTTTTCCATATTTCCTTTACTATATTCTGTCCTAGGCTACCATTATTGACACATAATTTTTTCCTAAATCACTTAGTAAATGGGCATATCAATCATCTTTATGGTAATTAATTAACTTCAAAATCACGTATTCTGTTACATAAGCACTATAATGCCCAGAACCTGGGCATACAACCTCAAGAGGAGGTCCTAAGTACCTAAGCTGATATTTGATGATTGATGATTGAATGAACCAAACAAATTCAGGATGAAATAGAAGAAAGACTTGCATTTAGTCTAGAGTATGAAAGTGAATGTCAGAGGTAGATTATGAAGAAAAATGCTGTGAAATAAAGCTGCTGGATTTGATATAGTTATTATATGTAGGAATGACTTTTACAATATGGACATAAGCTAGACTAATGATTCACTACCTAAGCTTGCAACCAAAAAGGTTTCTGTTTATAATGTAAACAAGCTCAAAGAGCCATGTGCTCCTCTTGTGACCTATGTTACTCTCATTGAAAATAGTGAGGAAAATTAAGAAGTCTGTTTGATATTGTGTGTGAGGTATTTTTGACCTAGGGAGCAGCAGGCAAGATTCTCTGATAAGGATGGATCCTGGATTCTAGTTCTTCAATTGATGCTGGAAATACCGCTTGAATAAAAATATATGTGAAGCCTGGCTCCAGAGCACAGTTCTGTGAGACATCTGTAGGAACAGGTACCTCACAGACTTTGGTCCAGTCTTGACCTTAAAACTAATGTCAAGGGTCGGGCTGCTCCTTCATTCAGGTGTATCTGTAATGTGGCCTAGAAATACCACAATCATAGGTATAAACTCACAGCAGCTGTAAGTTACCTGCACAAAATCTGCACAAGATCAATCCACCCAAAATTCAGGCATAGATGGGTGAGGTGCTTTCCAGATGCTTCCCTTACCAAGGAGCTATTGGCAGTTGATAGGTGCTAGAGGAAGGACAATCAGTCTTCTTTTTAAATGTGTGGCCACTGGTAGGTGTCCCATGCTCCAGTGAGTAGGCCCACGTTCATACACACATGGGCAGCACTAACTGCACTTACTGGGTTATCAAAAGGGGGAGAGAGGCTAGAGAGATGAGTCAGTAGTTAAGAGTGCTTCCTGATCTTCCAGAGGACCTAAGTTCTGTTCCCAGCACCCATGCTGTGAAGCTCACAGCTGTTTGCAACTCCAGCTTCAGAGGATCCAAGGCCCTCTTTTAGTCTCTGTGGGCACTGGGATACATGTGACATATACACACACGAACAAAAAATTTTTTTAATCTTTTTTTAAAGGACATGAATTGGGAAGGGTTGTGTTGAGAGAAGTTGAGGGGTAAAGTGGGGGGTGACTATGATGGTGATCAAAGAAAAGCTTAGCGTTTGAAAACATGAACTTAAAAAAAATGATTGGTCATCACACTGACTTTATTGAGCAGTAATTTAGAGTGTATTAATATATCCAAAAAGTTGTAAGAGTCCTTGGTGATGTAATGATGAATCAGAAAGTCACTATCATTAAGGAATTACAGAGGGGAAGAGGGACAGAAAAACAGGCATTTACACAACAGTGCCAGGATAGGCAGAAGAGCAAGGTGCTACAGAGATCAAAGGAAGGGCACCTTTCACTGCCTTAAAGGTGTTACCCAGGGCTGAAAGAGGAGAGACAAAGTAGAAGATGGGGAGGGATGAAGGATTCATTCCCTATGATTAGAGTTAATTAATGAGACAGGGCATAGATTGTAGTAGCTTGTTAGAAGATAAATAATAGTCAGAGAATCTTTAATGGCATAAGGGTGATTTGTGATGAAATCATCACAGTTCCTGTGGATATCAAATTTTATTATGGATCTGTAAGGAAGATTTAAGAATCAGGAAATGGGAAGTCCTTTTGAAGTGTTTTTGATTTAGCCACTTGGTGTCAGAGCTCAGATCAAGTCATTGAACACACTGGGCTGGATTTTTCTCATGTGCCTAACAGAGGTGAGGATGTTTGTTTTGTGCACCATACAGAAATCGTGTCAAGTCTAATGATCTAACATTCATCAGGGGCATTCCTCAGTCTCTGGCTGAAGTCCTGCCCTACTTGTTCCCTGTGATGTATGCCTGTGCACATGTCCTCCCAGTAGTGGTCACTCATTCTTCCTTTGACTCACTAGGTCCCCAAGAAACTGCAGAGCAGGTTGTCATTGCTCAGCTTCCCCAATGTTTATCCAGTGAGCACTCTAGTCTTCTCACCTTACCTTTGGATTGGCATATTTGCCTTTGTAGAGCCATAACAGCAGGCCAAACTGGAAGACTATATCCAGGGTATTACAAGAAATATGTATTAGTCTGAACCTACTTGGGGAGGAATAATCCATCATGAAGGGAAGTTAGGCAGGGACTGAAGGCCAGGACCTGGAGGTAGGAACTAAGCAGAGACTATGGAGGACTGCTTCTTATTGACTTGCTTCCTCTGGCCTACTGAGTCACCCCTCCTATATAGCATGGGGATGGCACTACCCATTGTAGGCTGTGTCCTCCAACATCAACCAGCAATGAAGAAAATTATTCATAGACATGGCCATAGGAAACTCCAAACAGATAATTCCTCAATTGAGGTTCCTTTTTCTCAGGTGACTCTAATTTGTACCAAACTGACAAAAAATAATCAGAGCAATAGCTTAGCCCAATAGGAAGATTTACCAGTGTCTTCATCCTACAAATGAACCTGACACTGATTAAGCACCCATAACCTGGTGCTCTTCCTAGATGCTGTGGCTCTTTACAAGTCAGTATAGCTTAAATAGAAGACAAGGAAGGCATTGTGAAATCACAATGGGCCAGAGAAGGGAGGAAGGGAGGAAGGAAGCAAAAGAGGGAGGGAGGGAAAAGGGAAGGAGGAAGGAGAAGAGAGAGAAAGTGTGTGTGGGCGGAACTAATTAAAAATGTGAAGACATTATTTCAAGGTAAGCATTCAGATGCTAAAGTACAAGTCACCCCAGGCATCTGTTAATACTGAAACAGTCACATAGAAGCTGCTTTGGCTAACAAAATTACTTCTCACTTGGATTCACAAGGCAACTAGGAAAGCAGAATAAAGTCTGACATCTCTGCCTTCAATTTACATCTGTTTCTTTGGCTGAGGGCACAGAGGTAAGCCTTTGTCCTAAGTCTTTCTTCTTGCATCACTTTGAACTCCACCAAAGCAGCAGAATCTTTGGGACCGACAACCACCACCCACCAGACAAGGGGAACTGTCCAAGGCCACACACTGGAAAAGAAGTAATCTCCTCCTGAAAACCACCCTCACCTGCTCTTTCTGCCCCAGATCTGTGGCCATCCTTAGTCCAGACCTTCCCACTGCATCCTGATCTCATGTACACAGACTAGCTCAATTCTCCAGCTTTTGCCCACAGCTGTCTCACCCTTGGCCTCCCTCCTGATCTATCACAGACCTGCTTACTACTCAGACTGCCCTACTACTCTTCAAGAACCTGAAGCACACACCAACTAACTTTTCATACCTGAGCAAAAAGCAACCAAGCTACATCAACAATATAAACAGAACCAAACTTCAACTAAACAAAGGCAGAATAGAATTTCCTATTGAACACACATCAACAGAAGACATCCATATGCCCAATAGCAATGCAAAAACACAAATAATATGAAAAACCAAGAGAATATGTCCCCCAGAAAATCTACTGGTCTTATGGAAATGTACTACAATAAGAATCACCCCAAGGAAATCCACAATGCAGAATTTAAAAGAATGATCATAAACATGATCAAAGAATGTAAGAATACACAAACAAACAACTCAAAGAACTCAAAGAGCATAGGCATAAACTTGTGATGGAAGCTCAAGAAAATACAAATATATGGCTGAATGAAATATCTAAAACAATTCAGGACTTGAAAAGTGAATTAACAAAAGAGATAGAAATATTGATGAAAACTCAAGCCAAAATGAAGATAGAATTGAGAAACTCAACAAGTCAATTTGAAACAGCAAGGGAAAGACTCACAAGAAGATTGAATGAAATGGAAAACAGAATATCAAGACTGGATGACAATGTTGAAGAACTAGATTCCTCCTGCAAAGACTATAAAAAAATAAATTAAAAAAAAAAAACAGAAATGGAATAGTCAGGAAATATGGGACACCATGAAAAGACCAAATCTATGCATCACAGGCATTCAGGAAGGAGAAGAATCTCAGGTCAATGGCATTGACCAGATCTTCAGCAGGATTATAAAAGAAAACATCCTTAAATTATGGAAAGACATACAGATACAAGAAACACATAGAACACCAATTACAGAGGAATAGAGCAGAAATCCCCCACAACATGGTAAAAATACTGTGTATATAGAACAAAGAGAGAGTGCTAAACGCTGTTAGAACAAAACAAGTTACATATAAAAGAAAACCCATCAAAATTACAGCTGACTTTTCAATGGTAACTATGAAAGCCAGAAGAGCCTGGACCAAAGTTCTAAATGACAGTGGATACCAACTCAAAATACTTTACCAAGAAATACTATTTATAAAAGTTGAAAAGGGAACAGAAAATTTTCCATGACTCATGTGTTGGCTAATCCTGGGTGTCAACTTGATTCTCTCTGGGATTAAAATTGAAATGAGAGAGACCTTTTTGATTGGATCATTTGAAGCTGGAAGACCAACCATAACGCTGGTGAGGATGTGGGGAAAGGGGAATGTTCATTCACTGTTGATGGGAATGAAAAGTTGTGCTACCACTATGGAAAGCAGTGTGGCAAACTCTTAAAAAACGAAAAATGGAGCCTTGGAGGGAGGAGCATTGGCGCCATCTTGGAAGTGGGCAGCGTGGAAAAAATGGCCCTGGTGTCTTGCCCACGTGGACATGAGAGGGGGCATTTACTGACCTGGGGTGAGACTACAGGCCCACAAGGCATGGACGAAAGCTAATGGAGACTGTGGGCAGGGCACAGAGGCAGTCTGTAACTGCCGGCCACTGAGCCACAGAGCAGAGTGGGGTACTGAATGTTCACCTTTTAGAAGAAACACCACTGAGATAGATCAATGGCCATGGCTTGAAGACAAATAATGGGGAGGCCTAAGGAGTCACTATCTCGCCATAATACAAGAGAGCATACCCTACATCTGTCACCCCCCTCCAAGGCTCAGGGACCTTAGCAGAAGATTGGCAGAAAGATTGTAAGAGCAGAAGGAAGGGGAGAGTGTGTCCCAAGAGGCATTTATTCCTCTGAGGGGCGGGGCCTGCTGCAGAGAGTTAGCTATGGAAAGAGAGCCGTGGAGAGTTAGCTGTGGAGGGAGAAGCATTGGCACCATCTTGGAAGCAAGGGTGTGGGAAAAAACAGCCCCAGTGTTGTGCTTGTGAACATGAGAGGGGGCATTTACCGACCTGGGGTGAGACCACAGGCCCATGAGGTGCGGATGAAAGCAAATGGAGACTGTGGATGGGGCACGGAGGCAATCTGGAATGGCAGGCCACTGAGCCACAGAGCGGAACTGAGCGCCTGGTGTTCATCTTTGTAAGTTACTCTATTTCCCCTACCTTGAATATAAACTATGAAAAATTAAAAAAATAAAAACCTAAAAATGAATCTACCATATGATCCTGTTGTGCTACTCCTTGGCATATACTCAAAGAAATTGTCCTACTGTAGACATAACTGTACATACATGTTTGTAACTTCTCTTTTCACAATAGCTAAGAAACAGAAACAGCCTGAATGTTCCTCAACTAACAAATGGACAAAGAAAATGTGATACATTTATACAATTCAGCAAGGAAAGATGAAATTTTGAAATTTGCAGGTAAATGAATGGAACTAGAAACTGTTATACTAAATGAAGTAACACAGACTCAGAAAAGCAAGTGACATATTTTCTCCCTCATCTACAGATCTTAGCACCAATCTCTTATATGTGAGTATATATCCTGATGTAACAGCAGAAGCCAGGAAAATGGAAAGGAAGCACAGACGTAAAGGGAAAGAAAGAGCCTGAGAGAGGGGAAGGGAAGAGGGACAAACATATAAGGAACTACGTGGGTAAAGGGGAAGAAGGAACTCAAGAGAGGGGGATAATAGGAATCAGGTATTATCAAGGAGAAAATGAGGGAAGTTAGGGTACTTAACCTGGAGAGGGAAGAGGGAGGTTAGACAGCAAGAGAGAGGGAAGAGACAAATAAAGCTTAAGTGACATAACAAGCCAGAGGGAAATGTATTAACTCAAAAAAACCTGAAAAATACACATTCAATATCTGAACATGAATGTATGTACATACCTGAAGGTTATATAACATGGAACACAGTACCAGAAAGGAAAATTTCCCTTCAAGTTGTTAGTCAGGGTAGTCCAAGAGACTCACAAAAGTACACAGGCTATTGCCACAGCACTTGATTATCTCCCAAAATTGAAGGTAAGACCCTATTGTTGAAGACAGGACATACTTTGGACACAGACTTGGGGCAATGGAGCTGGAACTTACCTGAAAGCGTCTCTGTGAAGATTAGCTCTCATACTTCTAGAGGATACTATGTAAGCTGCTAAGGGAGAAAAATTAATCAATTATCCAACCCCAGCTTTAAAGCCTAATAACCACAATGACTCACACAACAAACTATCTCTCTTGGTGCAAAAGTGGCACTTTTATCTAGGGGGTAAACAACATCTGTCTGATTAGATTTAAAGCCCTCTCAATGGGAGGGAACTCCCATGAGTGGC
This sequence comes from Nannospalax galili, assembly GCF_000622305.1. Taxonomy (NCBI): domain Eukaryota; kingdom Metazoa; phylum Chordata; class Mammalia; order Rodentia; family Spalacidae; genus Nannospalax; species Nannospalax galili. Next base: position 521,790 of record NW_008349083.1, on the reverse strand, counting down.
ACTGTAAATATAGTCAAATACACATGGCTAGAGAGGTCATAGATCACAGAGAAAATGCTATCACTAGCATATCTCCAGACAAATGAACTTCCCTACTGTATGCTAAATGTGGATCTTTACATTTACAGTCAAGTATACCATATACCACTTATCAAGAAGCTTTTTTGTAACAGATGGAGGCCATTACAGAGTTCTACATCTGGTCACACATAGAGAGTATGTGTCTGAGAGAGGGCCAGCCCAAAGACACATCTACAGTGGAACCTCTACACCTAAGACTCATGGAACATAGCAGAACAAGGGGTAGAGAGAATACTAATATATCCTTCAACGCTCACCAGGGAAGCTTCCTCATATGACAGAGTGTGATGCACACGGATGACCACAGCTGGCTAAGTTTTAGAGAATAAGAGACTGCAGAGCATGTGTCCTTGAGTAGGACTCTTATATTAAACCTCAACCACCCACAGCTCAGAGACCACTGAGGAAAAGGGAGTGAAAAGATTGTGAGAGGCAGGGTTGGTGCATGAAAATAAGGAAACAGAGGCTTTCAGGCCAATGGGAACTTGCTCATATGAACTTGTGATAATGGTGACACTGTGGTGGGACACCTCACGACTGACCATAGCTGTGCCATGTTACAGTCCTAGCTAATCCCAGAAGCTGAAAACTAGAGGCAGTTGACTAGACATGTGGGCAGAGAAAAGTTTGGCCCAGTTGCACCTGGATGTGGCTTCGAGTAAAGGTCAACATGTACCTGACTACTCTTGCTAACTGCTTATTTCTGGCTTCTGTACTTTCCATTCTGCTTGGCTTGCACGAACAGGAAGAAACTGTTGGGAACTTTTGCACCAGAAACTGTTGTGGGGATTTCTACCCCTGAGCAGACAAGGATATGGTTTTCTGCATAAAAGTCTACCCTGAAAAAGGCTCAGGCTACATTTGGGATCGAATACCCAGTGTAGAGACTGGCTATAAAGACTTTCTTTTGGCTGGCTATAAAGACTTTCTTTTGGCAATATTCCATATCTGAGTGGTCTTCTCTGGTGGGACACCTCATAACAACAGCATGTACAAGACCCATGCCAACTCAATCAAACAAAAACTAAGCAAAGAACAAGGGAAATGGGAAGCAAGCCCCAACCCTAACTAAGGAATTATTGGTAACTGACTACTGCTGGGTGGGGGAGAGTAGATCTTTAAGGGAGTGACTATAGATAGGCTGAGTAGACTCCCATGGATGATCTTGCACCAAGAAATATTTGGATACAAATGCTTGACTGGATCGGACTTAACATATATGACAGAAAGCATAAAATCCGGTAGGGAGTATGAGGGTATAGATGGGGGTGGGAGAGTCTAAATTTGATTGATTAAGATCTATCATATGAAATGCACAAAAACTCAATAAGATATTTAAAAAACTATTCTTGGCTGGACATGGTGGCACATGCCTTTAATCCCAGCACTCAGGAGGCAGAGGCAGGCGGAGCTCTGTGGGTTCGGGGCCAGCCTGGTCTCCATAGTGAATCCAGGACAGCTGGGGCTACAGGGAGACCCTGCCTAAAAAAGCACAAAAAAAAAAAAAAAACCCAGAAACAAAAAGCTATTCTTTAGTATACATATAATAGTCACATTTATTAACAGATGAAAGTAAATTTGCATACTAATGAGAGAGTTATGCTTGTTTACTTTTACAAAAAGAATTAAATCTTGGCTGAATGTTTGATATTGTAGGACACAGAGCATCTTCTGCATTTTTAGAGTTCGTTGATATTTTGACTTTGTAATTGTTGATGCTGAGAACACTGCTTCACATAAATATGTAGCACAAAATGGCAGAAATATGCTTACGAAACTGTTGGGAACTTGGTTTAATTCCTATCCTAAATTCACTCAGTGGTATCTGATGAAACTCAAGAAAAAAGCTCAAACATCAATTTTTTTAAGTCAAATATTCTAACATAATCCAATTCAAAGATCAAGCAATCTGATTCGTGCTGAGTAATTACAGTAGGAAAATATGAACATCTTTGTTTTCTGTACTTAAACGGTTATATTTCCCTAAGAGCAGAAACCTTTGTATGTACATCACAAATACTGTGACTCGTACCATCCAAGTCTCAAATCTGAGATGAAGTGTTTCAGGCAGTGTTTGCTGGCATTGTGCAGTGTGACCGAACGCACAGTGCACAGTTTTAATTCAGAACCAAGGCCACACTGACATCACACAGGGTAACATGAGTCAGCACTGCTGGAAACAGCTTGGATTTATTACTACTATGGCTTTCCTTTTAAACTTTTTTTTTTATGTGTACGAGTGTTTTACCTGGATGTACAAAAGTGTGCCTGTGTCATGCAATGCTCACAGAGGTCAGAAGAGGGTGTTGGATCCTCTGGAACTGGAGTTACATAAGGTTGATAGCCACCATGTGGGTGTGGGAATTTGAACCCTGGCCCTCTGCAAGAGCATTTAGTGTTCTTAACCACTGAGCCATCTCTCTGGCCCCACAAATCTGATTTTGAATTAGTTTGGGTCATTGTACATTCAGAAACATTTTACTGTTGCCAAATTTTTCATGATCGCCACATTCAGTTATGTAACGCTATATCCAGTTGAGACCACAGGTTAAGAAACAGGGTTGTAAATGCACATGCTTTCACTGCTTTTATCTCTATGTCTTTCCTTCCCTGTCATGAATACCCTTCTTTTTGGCCTTTAAATGTATATAGCAAAATGAGTCTTGTGAGACCCAAAGTAGAAAGGCAAGTGGTTTATGAAAGCCACATGCAGGCTCGCTGTTGTGTTTATCACCACCCCACTCTTCAAACTCAGTTCTGTGAAACTTCTTTCCCTAGTCTCGTGCATGGTAGCGCCTGATGCTGAGGTGCAGATCTCCCACACAACTCTGCAGTTCAGATCTCTCTGTCTAGTAGCACTGCCTTCAACTTTAACCAGCCAGGTCACATCTTTTGAACTTCAGCACACAATGCACCTGCATTTTGGTCTATTCATATTCACCTGTACCCCAAAGACAGCATCATTTTCCTCCTGAGTTCCTTAGTTAGACATCTTTGATTCCTCTATAGTATTTCTTTGTCTTTTGGAAGATGTATTTATTTAATCTACTTTTTTATTTCTGCTCTTCTAACTTTTTAAAGATTCTATTAGAGTAAAAATTAGTTGTCTAGAATTGCATCCAACACAGAAATAAGAAACTAAAAGTTCTATTCCACTTTGTAAGCGGTTGAAGTTTTTCTTTGGACTTGCCATACAATCTGAGTTCTGTCTTCTGCTCTGCAATCTGAAAAGCTGATTTCAGACTGAACCTCAATGACTATTTGAATGTCTGCCAGAGATTTTTAGTGAGGTACAGCTTCTGCTGATGCACCTCGCTGTCCCATCCTTTTGAAGCATTTCTTCTTACCATAGGTGTCACTGATAGAGCCACTTCTATTTTGTGTTTAATTAATTTCCCTGTTCTTACTGGGCTCTTTTCCCTTGCTGCTTGTGTGTTATCGAGGATGTTAGGTATAGAAGTTTGATGGTGTTTAGGGTGCCTGCATATACATTTCAGAAGAGCTGGTGAACAGTCTGCCCCTTATCTTTTCAGTGAGTTCTTACACAGGTGAGCTTGCTACTTCTTGCCTTTCTAACATCTCCTTTTATACCTTCCTGCTCATTTCCAGCCGCTCAAAATATGTCAACCTGGCTCAGGATCTGCCTGCTGTAAGCTAGATGCAGAAACGGTCTGGAGGCTAGGTGTGCAGTATCCAACAAAATGGGGGTTTCTCTCCCATTTCATTTAATAGATATGATGATGCTCTTAACTGCACAGTAGTTGAGGAAGGCATACTGTGTGAGATCATTTCGTTAGTGATACTACGGAAGAAGCATTCAACATGCAGGCTTTGTCTCCCACCTTCAGGCTGACAGCATCTTGAAGATTCATGAGTTGAGTAGCTGAATACAGCTTCTCTTTTCAACAATGGATTGGGCATGATTTTGAAAAGCAGCTCTGGGCCCTAGGGCCAAGCAGGAGGAGCAGAAAGGAAGACTGCCTGCCCTACTTGTGAGGTGGGTATGACTCTTCAGGCCCCTCTAGTTGTTCCCTGGGTAAGAGAATCCAGTCAACTTACGGAAGAAAGAACTTATTTGGGCTTACAGTTCCAGTGGGATAAGGGTCTATTGTGTCAGGGAGGCATGACAGCAAGGGGCAGGCATGACAGCTAGAGCAGAAGTTGAGAGCTCACATCTTCAATATCAAACAGGAAGGAGAGAGAGAGAGTAGGGCCAGGCCACAAACTCTCAAAGGCCACTCCCAGTGACATACTTTCTCCATCAAGGCCACACCTCCTAAACCTCCATAAACAGTGCTACCAACTGGGACCAAGTACTCAAATACTTGAACCTATGGAGGACATTTCTCATTCAAACCACCACAGGGTGTATACGTTACTAGTACATGAACTACTAAGAGATCACAGGAGATGCAGTTAGGTATCATCTCTAGAAAGCACTGAACTTCGTAGAATATCAAACACTTCTTTACTATGAAGCCCACCCTCACCCTTTCGCCTCACAGAAAGCCTTCTCGAAAATTCCAGCAAGCTTACTAAGTTTTTAGACTTGCAATCCCCAAAGGGATTTCCAGAGAATTGATAGAGCATAAATGAGATCCTACGTTTTCTCCTGAAACATAAGTCTCCCTTAAAGTCCCCTAACTCTCAGGGTTAGCACGAGCTGATCAGAGAATGAAGAGGCCGACTTAAGAAGATATTTTTAAGAAATGCAATTTAATAATCTTAAACCATGACACTGCTTACAGGAGACAGAGAAGTGAGACTCAGTTTCTTGGAGACTGTTTAAGTGCTTCTATAAATAGGAGAAACATTTGATAGTGCAGAGATCATTCCAGGCCTTCTGCTTCTTGCCCTACAAAGATTTAAAAATAGCCCACCAGGCCTCTCTCAGGGCACAGAGGAGGGTTTTCCATTTTTTCTCTAGGCAACTATCAACACCCCTCTGTTAATGACCATCTAAAATAGTGTTTCACAATTTTTTATTGCAATCCTCAGTAAGAAAATTATTTTTAAATACTGACATAGTGTCTACCCTAATAGACATGAACTGAAATGAAAGTTTTATGGACTAGTATCCTTCATTACTCTATCAGGGGCACACTGTTATTTTTATTTCATCCTATTTGTTTCTATTTATTAAAAGGGAAAAATAAGAAAAGCTGGTGTGTCTTATAATTTGACTCTATAACCCAAATATCAATCAGTACAGTAAGTCTTAACCCCAGGTAACATTAGAATAATCTGAATTTTTTTTCAAATACTAATGCAAGGTACTTAGTCAATACTAAAAAATCTGTATTTCCGATGTAAATGGACACCCTCCTTTTTTATTATTATTATTACAGCTCCCAAGATGGTGCTGATGGGTATTGACTTTACATTAAAAGATCCTGATCTTGGGTTGGGAAGATGCTCAGTGGTTAAAGTGCTTGCTGTGTAAGTGTGAGAACCAGAATTTGGATCTCCAAAACCCACAAGAATGATGGCTGGGTGGGGTGACCTCACTATAATTCCAGTCTTGGAAGTTTGGAGCCAGGGCGTCTCTAGATCAAGCTGGCTAGTGAGATTAGCCATACTGGAGAGTTTGGGGGTTGCCTGAGAGACCCTGACTCAATTAATAAGGTAGAAAAGCAATAGAAGATGATGCCTGACATCAATCTCAGGCCTCCATATGCATACACATGTGTACACACACACATGCATGCACGCATTACACCCATACATATGGGTGGCCACACTCATGCAAACATGCATACACAGAAAAAAATGGATAAAGGATGGAAAGGAAAGAAAAATCCTGATTGAGAACTTTCAGTCAGCCTGTATCACATTGCTGTTGGGTCTAGGGATGGCTGAGGTGTATTTTCGTGAGAACATGTAACTACGGTGATTATGTGGTTTTTTTTTTTTTCCTGTGTGTTATTTGTGCATGTCATCTGAGTTTTGCTTGTGTGTACACAGAAGTGAGGAATGGCATCCTCACAGAGCAAATATGGAATGTGCTAGAATCTTCCTCAGGAGGAATAAAGTTCCAGGTTATGAAATATAAGTCCATGGATTGTGGCATAGAGGGTAATATGCAAATAAAGCCAACAACACAAATCTATTCAATATTGGGATTTGCTGCTTCTGTGATATGGAGAAAATTTGAGTTCAACGCATCAACTTTGCTCACTTAACTCTGAAGACAGGAATTATTGCTTTTCCTGCATGGCTTCCAGCTCTGAGTTTCTGTGACTCCTCCTGATCTATTTTTACTTACTACACAAGTTACTTCTCTCACTGCTGTGACCAAATACCTGACAAAAGTAACTTAAGGATGAAAGAGCTTATTTTGACTCACAGTTTAAGGAGATACAGTCTGACATGGCGGGAAGGCTCAGCATCGGGATCATGAGGCGACTAGCCATACTGCACCCATAGTTAGGAAGACAAGTGAATTTTAAAGCTCAGCTGGTATATACCTTTTTATACAGTCTGGGACTGCACCACATGGGATGATGCGACCCCCATTCATGGGGTGCCAGAGTCTTTCTTCTTCAGTTAAATCTCAGTAGAAATGTCCTCACTGACACACCAGGGGCCTGTCTCCCTTGTGATTCCAAATATAGTCAAGCTGACAGTAAAGTTTAACCATCACATGCCACCCTGCTTTGTTGCAAAAAAAGATACATGGCAGCTTACAGTACGGTAGGGTTAGCAGTAAGGAGGAAAAGAAGAATGAAAGAAGGCGGGATCAGGGCTGGAGAGATGGTTCAAAGGTTCAGAACACCTTCTGCTCTTGCAGAGGACTGGAGTTCAGTTCCCAGCACCCACATTGGATAGCTCACAACTACCTATAGCTCCAGCTCCGGGGGATCATGCTGCCTCTTCAGGTATCTGTATGCACGTGTGTGTGCTTGCACACAGACACATATAATAATAAAAATAAAAAACATTTTCAAATATGAAAAAAATATACATGGTAGGAGAGGTGGGGGAGGAGGAAGAAGAGCTGGCTAGAAAATGAAGTCATAGTCAAGAAAAAATGCAACGGGACAATACAACGAAGCTTGGGGTGACACAGCCTGAGACAGAAAGCACGGGCAAGGGGGCTGAGGTGGGGGAGATTCTTTACCGGTTTATTGCTGTGTCTGGTAACCCAGCTACCCACGCACAGCTAAAGCACCCGGCATTCGCTTGCTGCTTTTGAACCCTGGGTATTTACTGTGTAGCTGTCAGCTGTGTTCCTTCACTTCATCATATCACATTTTCAGTTTTCCATAATTGAGGATAATCATGCTGCCCTGCAGCCCACCTCCTGGGAGTATTTTGATTATTTGTGGCAAGTTTAAATGAATGCCTGGAAACAAAAATTTATTAACATCAGATACATTACTTCAGTCTAGATGGATTAATTGCATCCGTCTGAAATAGGTGGATAGGCATGTAGGGGTGATGCTCTCCTTCAAATCGGACAGAATTGACAGGGAGCAGGTATGTTACTTTGCGCTGAGGCTAAAAATGCAATTCCACAGCAGGAACACAGTCCAGGATCGACTCAGCTGGTGTCTCCACCACATTTGCATGTTGTTAACGAGGGCATGGTTACTTCTCAAGAGGGATTTTATGTATTCCTCAGCAAGACCCCTGGCCTGCATTTCTTGGAGGTTGAACATCCTCCAGAGGGCTAGCCTCTGAGGCCTGGAATACAGGCAGGAGATTAATTTTATAGAAACAAAAAATGCAACACAGAAAGGTATTTTCTCAAGCATGACTTTCTGTTTCTTAGTATAACCATGAGATTTCCTGTTTAAAATTAGTCTTAAATATCACTTTAAAACAAATTCTGGGGGGAGGGCTTTGTGGTGCACACCTTTAATCCCAGCACTCAGGTGGCAGAGGCAGGCAGATCTCTGTGAGATCAAGGCCAGTGTGGTCTACATAGCGAGTTCCAGAACAGATGGGGCTACAGACAGACTGTGTCTCAAAAATAAAGCAAAGCAAAACAATACAATATGAGACAAAAATAGGGTCCTGGAGGTGTGGCTTAGCTGATAGAGTGCTTACTTAGCATGCAAAAGGCCCTGGGTTTGATCCCTTGTACCACATAAACTGGGCATGGTGGCACATACTTGTAAGCCCAGCACTGCAGAGGTGGAGGCAGGAGGAGCTCAAGTTGGAGATCATCCTAGACTATGTAGTGAGTTCAAGGCCAGCCTAGGACACAGTTTCAAAATGAAGATTAAAATGAATCAGAAAGCACATTAGTAAAGCCTTTGGCTAGAACCAAAAAAGTCATGGAAAAAGGCATTTCTTTTCCATAGACTTATGATAAAATACAGAAATGTGTTAAAGTGACCCAGAATGCTCTGCTATACGAGTGGACATTTGTTCAGACAGAAAAATCTGTGCATTTACATATGGCTTGCTCCTAACTTCGGGTATAGCAAGCGGCATTCATTGAGTGTTCCCTGCATGCCTGACAACATGCTACACGCTCATTTATTATCTCATTTAATGGTGTAGTTGCCTTCCAAAACAGGGTGCCTTCATTTTGCAGGGGAAAATACTGATGTTGGTTCAGAAAGATCCAAGGATTCATCCAAGTTCAACAAGCAAAGCAGTTACATGAAATTAGAGATGTCTTCTTCAATAGAAAAGAAAGAGAATGGGGTGTGTAGCTTAGCTGTAGAGCAGTTACTTGGCAAGTCTGAATCCTGGGGTTCCAACCCAGAAAGAGAGAGAGACAAAGAGAAATAGGACAGTGAGGGGTGAGGAGAAGAGAGAGGAGAAGAGCAGAGATTAGAAGGCCCAAGGAGATGGTTCGGTGAGCTAAGGCGCTGGCCTCCAAGCCCGATGACCTGAGTTTGAGCCCTGAAACTTGCATGGTAAGTTAACCGACTGCCTGCAGATGTCCTCTGATCACACACATACAACACAAGTAAATGTAATAAAAATGTAAAGAAAAGGAAGTAAATAAATGTATTCATATTCATTAAGGCAATTTTTAAATCCCTTAGAAGTAATTACATTGCTTCTAAGAAAGAAACTTGAATTTGGAAGATAAAAGCACTTGGCTTCTTTTCCTTTTTAGTTTAAGAAATACATTGCACAGTTTCCACAGAGAATGGTATTTAATGGTCTAAACCCATATGGGAATATCCTTTCTAATTTTCTAATTTCCATTGATTCATCTATACTTCAAGGAGGAAACAAAATTATTCTGTGGTGAAACTGGCTAAATCTGGGTTCATTTTCTGTTTTATTCTAAAGTTGTAGTTTTCTGTTTGTAATGGTTCTATGATGAAATAATGTGGCTTGAAGATCTATGAATCTCACAGTGAAAGCTCCTTACTGGCAAGCAGTAAGGAGAGACAAAGAGAGAGACAGAAAGATAGACAGAGACAGAGAGACACAGACACTGAGACACAGAGACAGAGAGACAAGGAGAGACAGAGAGACACAAATGGAGATGGAGAGAGAAACACAGAGACAAAGTGAGACAGAGATGCACATAGAGGCAGAAACACAGAGAGAGAGAGATGGAGGGAGAAGGAGGAGGAAGAGAGAGGAAGAAAGGGGGAAAGGCAGACAGAGGGGCTCTGGTGGATTACATGCAGGGGGACAGGATGACCTCTAGGATCCTCTGGACCAACTGGTTTCTAGTTATGTGACTTAGAGTTTCCAAACCCAGTAGGAAAACTCATGTCTGACAAATTTCCAGGGTTCTGAAGGAACAAGAAGACAGGGTGTGCTTAGAACAACCATGTCACCAGTTCTAGGGAGAATGACAACCTACAGAATTTCTGTACAGCCTGGGCTGGGAGAGGAAAGTCACAGTGAGAAGAATCTGCAGGTGAAGGTCTGAAGAGCCAGGTGCCTTCAGGAGAGATGACGTCACCTTTCCCTGCCTGGCCAACTGCATAGAAATGACAAAGGATTAGCAAAATTGCTGGCTTTTTGGTTTTACTGTGCATTGATTCTGAGGCGATTAACCGTCATCTTTCTAAATCAACATCTTCTGCTCTTGCACATTATTGTGGCTTTCAAATCCACAACATGAATCAGGAAATAAGAATAAACTATTCTCTACCATCTCAATCAGTCCCATATGAGCTGTGGGATAAAATAGTAGACTGGAGAAAGAACCTGACTGGGTTTTTGTTTGCTGGCTTGTTTGTCTTAGACAGGGTGTGATGTAGCCCAGGCTGGCCTTGAGCTCTCTATGTAGTCAAAAATAACCTTAGACCTCTGATCCTCCTGCCTCCACTTCCTAAGTGCCAGGATTACCACACCCAGTTGATAGAGTGCTGGAGGACTAAACCCAGGGCTCTGCATATACTTAGCAAGCACTCTACCAACTGTGCCACATTCGTAGTCCCACTTGACTGGTTAGAATCTGAGTTTCATTGTTCCCTTAAACTGAATAGTGTGAGAGAAAACAGGACTCAGGCAAAGAAGAGAGTGCCTGCTTTTCAACTTGTTATAGGAAAACAAGAGCATTATCAACAGCATGTCCAAAGCTCTCCACATGCAGCATGAGCCAAGCTGGCTGTCAGCCCCCATCTCCAGCCAAGCAGACCTTCACTTCCCTATGAGTCACTGGCATGGCCACTCTCCAGGAGACTCCATGTTGTCCATCTCTGACTCTTGCCCTTATCAGGAATCAAGGAATAACTGTTTCAAAGCATCATGGGTAATCACATAGGAATTCCTACTACACACCTACCCCAGCTCCAAACCCAACCACAACCACAGTCCTCAAACCTGTCGCTTCCCCAAACCTCCTCTGAAAATATACCTTTGACTGACAGATAACACAACGCCCCAGATCTTCAGGGACCGCCAGTGAACCAGAGACAGCCTCTTGCTTTTTCATGTTTTTTATGTTGCTGAACATATCTTCCTTAGAATGGCGTCATCTGCCCTGGCACCCCATCAGAAAATACTGGCTCTAATTAATCATGCTAAATGCTTTGAATACAGGTGACAAACATTTCCACCAATGCCTAAATCTCTAAAACCATTGTGAGAGAAGAACATCACATACAGAAAATGTTAACCCCAGGGGTTCACACGAGTGCATTCCTGTGCTGTGCAGCCAAAATCAAACTAGAATATTCTTAAGATTCTGGCTCCATGAAATTAACCTCACCAAGAAAAACACTGCCACCTCATTTCTTCAATTGTGTTACTTAAAAAAAAGAGAGAGACATTTGAAAAGAAAACCTCTTTCGCTGGATGCTTCCCTCTGGGATTTCACATGAACTCTTAAGTGAAGGGAGCCCTAGAGTTTTCATAATTGGGAAATAAAACCCATCAGGTCAGCCAACCCTCTAACCCTCAATGAGGCTACCTCGCCAGCAGAAAACAATCGTTTCCTTATTATATATAAATTCGTGGTTCTCCTTGGTTCTGAAAACAGCTATGAATTTCAAGGCACCTTGCACCCCATCTGGCGAGCTGGTTGTAATAGCATGAAAATGCTGACAGAACTTTAAATGAACGCATCGGAATTTCTGTAAGTGGATGTTGATGGCTCAGCCTGCACGTGGTGCTGTCTAAAGCTGGTAATAAAACAGAGGGATGATATGTCCAGATACAATCCACACAGTAGTGACATGTGCTAGCTCCTGACAGGGGCATAATGAAACACACTGGGAAGAGGTAGCCTTCGAGAGAGAAGCAATGACCTTCTGACAACTGTTGTGGAATGAGTCATGGGGAAGATATGCTCCATCATCCTCGTTTCTTTCCTGCTTCTGGGCTAGGTTTAAAACCCACAGTCCAGGGCTGGAGAGACAGCTCAGTGCTTATACAGCACTGGTTGCTCTGGCAGAGCACCTAAGTTCGATTCCCAGCACCCACATGGCAGCTAACCACCATCCTTAACTCCAGTTCCAGGGGATCTGACACCCTCTTCTCACCTCTGCTGGCACTGCACAACATGGGTACACTTATGTATATGCAGGAAAAAACTCATAGATGTAAAATAAAAATAAATGAAAACTTTAAAATAAAAAATAAAGCCCACGGTCCACCAGAGAATTGGCACAGCAGAGATGGAAGTGTTGAAGGCACCTAGGCTCTTCGCACAGTTCCCAGTGAGTCCTCACATCCTTTCTGTCCTGTAACGATCAGCACAGTGATGACTCCCCAGCTCCTTCCCTGGTTTGGAAGCAAAGAAGACTGGCAAATTGGAACTAACCTGAGAGACTTTAATGTAACTCTTCTGGTGTCATGCAGCAATATAAACCACAGCTTCTTAAACTTTGGGTCGTGACTCCCTTGGAAAATGGACAACAGTGAAAGGCCTCTCACTATGCAATGACCAAAAATTAATTAAAAATCAAATGCATGATGAACTCAAGGCGTTTCTCACAGTGCTCACCTGGGCTGTATCTCAGGACTTCACCACAGTCCTGGTTCACACAACATGCCTTGTATATACCATCAGACACACAGACAGACACACAGACACAGACACAGACACAGACACACACACACACACACACATACACACACACACACACACACATACACGAACACTGCTTGAAACACCTTGGCTTAGATTCAAGACTATTGTACGTTAAGAACTGCAATTTTTGTTTACTGTACATACAGTTTTCTGTTCTTATACACACATAATATTTTAATTTCAGAAAATGAAGACAATACATTTCTACCATTATTTTTCAGCACTTATCCAATTAGTATATCTTTGGCTTGTATTGTGTTAAAATGATTGATTTTTGAAAACCGCCATTTGTGAGACTTGAGATGGTTTGTGGGTTAAAGCCCTGTCCAGCAAGACTGATGATCTGGAACCCTTGGTGAAGGTAGAGAACTGACTTACAAAGTAGTTCTCTTATCCCAACATATGTGCCCACACTCACACACGCATCATACATACATACGTGCACATGCATAAGCACATGCATGTTTCCAAAGTTTTCTGAAATGACCCAAACATATTCCTTCCATTTCCACTACTTATTTATGTGAAACAGTATTCACAGACTGACAATTATAAAATCAAAACGTGTAACAACTTGAAAAACATCGAAGATCTCTGCATCCTGCAGCATCAAACATTAAATACCCAAGATTTAATTCTTGACATAAAAATAATAATTACATCTCTTTCATTAGTAGGCAAATTTGTTTGCCTCCTTAAAAATGGTAAGATTATATGCCAAAAAGTTGTTTTAAAATAAATGTATGGTTCACCCTCCCAGCTCCCCTACCCCATCTCTCCTCCTAGCGTAGGCACTGGCCCATTTCTTCTCTTGGCACCCCAGACCTTTGGACTACCCTCTTGGCCCAGACTCCCCACTGCTTCCTGATCCTTTGTACCCAGACCACCCAGTTCCTAGATCTAGTCCCTGGAGCCCCTCGGGTCTGTTCCCTCCCCCACCTCGCCTTTGCATGCCTAAGACAGGTCCTTGTCCCTAACTAGCCCAGCCTCCAAATTTCTGAAGCCAGCATCTTTCCTGGGTAAGTTCGACCACGCCCACAGAGCCTTGACTCTCACAACTTCCATCACCTTCTCAGCTCCCGCACCCCATCTCTCCCCATGGCATGGGCACTGGCCCATTTCTTCTGTTGGCACCCCAGATCTCTGGACTGCCCTCTTGGCCCAGACTCCCCACTGCTTCCTGATTCTTTGCACCCAGACTAACCCAATCCCTGGATTCCCTGAGGCCTGTTCCCTCCCCAACCTCACCTTTGCATACTTGAGACCAGCCTTCATCTCTGGCTGTCTCACCCCCAACCTGGATTCCTGAGACCAGCCTCCTTCCCAGACTGCCTGAGAGTCCTGAATCCTACCACTACCTAGCAATCCTCCCAAACTGTACTGTGCCTAATGACTAGAGGGATCCAGACCTTAGGAGAAAGCCTGAGAGCATCTGATTCTCATCCGACTTGGGCCTCTGCAGCTTTTCATGCTCAATAAGTAAACCACAAAGGCACATACAGTTTAAAAAAGAAGCAGACCTAAACTTAAAGGCTTGAGTCACACACAAGAATCAGAAACTACAAAAGAAATTCATATGTCAAAATTAGAGAAAAAATAATGACATGAAAAACCAAAATAACATATCCTCACCAAATACCAACAGTCCTCTAGAGGAGTACAATAAGAACCCCCTAAACAAACTACAGGACATGGAACTCAAAAGAACAATTATAAACATGATAAAATAATTCATTGAATTTAAAGAACACACAAAGAAATCAAAGAACTGAAAGAAGATAGGGATAAACTTCTGAGTGAATTCAGAAGAGTTAGAAATATTGAAGAATACTCAGGCTGAAATGAAGAAAGAAACACTCAATAAGCCAATTAGAAACGACAGGAGAAAGCTTCACCAATAGGATGAATGAAATGGAAAATAAAATAAATGTATGATTTATTGGGGGTTGAAGAGACAGCTCAGAGTTTAAGAACATTTGCTGTTCTTCCAGAGGACCTAGGTTCGAATCCCAGCACCCACATGGTGGCTACCAACCATCATAATTCCAGTTCCAGGGGATCTAACACACTCTTCTGGCATCTGCAGGATATTGCACTCACATGGTGCACTTAGGTGCAGGCAAAACACTTAAACACATAAAATAAAAATACTAAATAAAATTAAAAGAAATAAATGTATGGTTTATTGTCAGTAAATATTTGATTTTTAAACATTTATCTATCTTTATTTATTTATTTATTTATTTATTTATTGTGTGTATGTATATATGTGTGAGTATCCATGTGCCACAGTATGTTTGTGGAAATCAGAGGACAACTCTCAGGAGTCAGTTCTCTCCTACCATCTGTGTCCCAGGGATTGAATTCAAATCATCAGACTTGGCAGCAAGTACTTTTGCCTACTGAGGCATCTCTCCAGCCCCAAATATTTGATTTTTATGTCTACTTTATATAAGTGTACAAGAATCAAGTGAAAATTCCTCAGGTGAAAAGGGACCAGTGGTAGAAAGGATTAAGAAGAGCTGATGTAATTCTTACTGTGAGGCCCCACACTGTACCTATTGGTGAGCTTACAAGTATTATCATTGTTGCAAATTTCAAAGCTACATCACTTTGAAATTGTAGGAAATGAAATTCTCTTTTTCTTTAACTGAAAAATTCAAATGAGTGACTCCTCAGGACATTCCATAAGAAGTATAGTGATCAAGATTTCCTCTTCTTGGGTTTCTTTTCCTCCTTTTTTGTTGTTCTGCATTTAACAAGGTTATGAATTTCATAAATGCCACTGTAAAAGGTTACTAGTTAAAATACAATATATTTTCATTAAATTTGAAATTCATATAAACTTATAAAATGTTATCAGTATTACCATGCCTATGTAACATTTGAGATTCCTGTATAGCAAAATGTGATATGTCATTTACCTTGAATTCAAAAACATTTTAAATTATGTGATTGGGTGTAATTGTGTGTGTTTGGTGGAGGGGTGCTACTGTGTACAAGTACAATGCCTGTGGAGGCCAGAAGAGAGCATCAGATTCCCTGGAGTTGAGTTACAGGTGATTGTGAGCTACCTGTTGTGGGAATCAAACTCTGGTCCTCCAGAAGAGTAGCAGCCAGGGCTCTTAGCTACTGAGCCATCACTCCAGCTCCTTGAATTCAATTGAACTGAGCACCTTGTATTTTGATTTGTTGGATTTTGCAGTGCTATACTGGGTGGTGAAATCAGCCCCCGCTGGGTGCTCACTGCTGCCCTGAGCTGACACCTGCTCCATCCACAGCTCCTGCCAAGTCTGTCTTTCCACTTTGCAGCTTGCCCCTGGGTGTTGGATTCCCAGCCATGCTCCTTGCTTCCTGCCTCTGCTTCAGAACCCTGTTGTGTCGTGCTGTTTGCCATCAGTCGCTGTTGTATGACCTGTCTTCTAACTACTCTGCTGTATTGGGGGGCAGGAGTCATCTAGAGGCTATCTCAGGCATTTTTGTGCCTTGATATACCTCTGCCATTTGCTTTTTCACATGACTTGGGAGATGGAAAGGAGGCTCTCCACCTCTCTAAACCTTGTAAGAACTGATCTGCCTATATTCACACTGGAAAAAAGGCTCTGCTCCCCTCCATAACTCTGGGTTCACACAATCTCATTCAACTTTCCTCCAAATCTGAGGACAGGTTATTTGCTTAGGAAAGAGGGAAAAAATAAAAAAATAGATTCTGGATGATAAGACTTTTCCCCAAGAGTAATTATGGAGTTGAAAGGTAAAGATTTTTCACTCAGTCTCCTCATTTAATTTTGCTCATCAGCTCAGTACAATATCCTAAAGCAGAATTCCAAGCATACCTCCTACACCCTTAGGGAATTAAAATCACTGTTGGCTGGAAGACCAAACCAATATTGTTATTATAGATTAATTGGCAAATAATTTATGTGGAAACACTCCAAAACAAAACTTAAGAGAGCCCCAAATGCTGATATAAATCAGCATTCTCACAGAACAAAAGCCTAAACAAGAGGAAAGGAATAATAATTAAATTTAATAAGGACGTGAGTTGAAGATTCAGGGAGTGATTTCTCTTGCAAGATGGTGAGATAAGCCAACCAGGGCAGGAAGAAAACTTGAAAACACTTTAGAGATTCAGACTTCCTGTGGGAACAGAATGGTAGAGAAATAAGTGACCATGTTTGGCTGTTTGGAAATATTAATAAAGTGGATTAGCATTTGAGAGAATTTTTCTGAGGTTGACTCAAGTAGAGCCAGGAATTCTTTTTATCGGTTTCATTCTTATTCGTTCTTTGAGAATTTCATAAAAGTTATTTTAAACATATTTATCCCCCCAACCCCTTATTTCTTCCCAGATCTGCCCCCACCTCTCACCACCCCCAACTCTGTTGTTGGGGACTCCTGCTGTTTTGGGCTGTAGTCTTTCCATGTCCGGATAGCCGCATGCCAGCTCTGAGCGAATGGAAGGACTCCCTTTCTTAGCAGGGCACCTCCCTACTCTCTTCCTGACTCATCTTTGAAGTAGCCGTCACAGATACATATCCTCTGGCATAGGAACTGCCAGGTTTTCCTGTGTGATAATCAGTCAAGGTCTGGCAGCCTGGTGGAAGCCCACCACCACATGTAAATGGGGCATCCTACAAAGCACCTATCCACTAAGGCTTTTGCCACTGCCTTCACACTATAAATATCCTGGTTTCCCCTAATTAATCGGAGCTGAATCACTAAGACCTGGAGCCGAGCTGAGTCACTGAATAAAGGAGCTGTTCCACTGAGTCTGACTGAGCTGAGTTCTGTGTCTTACTGCCTACAATTCAGTCTCTCCGGAGGGGGCTGTCCCTTCGTAAACAAGGACTCAGGAAGACCCTGCTTTTGCCGTTCGTGCACCTCCCCTCGTGACCCAGCGGCTGACGAATCTTGAACCTAGAGGGAGTGTCCGGTAGCTTGGAACAGAACACGCCTGGAAACGCAGTGACCAGTAGAGTCGCCAGCATCCAGTAGTCGTCGAGAGCCTCAGCAACGCGGTGCGCCACACCTGCGCACCCCAGCAACGTGGCACGCAGGACCCTCCCCAGCAGCGCAGGAGAGACAAGTGCCAGCCAGCAGCTGGCGCTCCGCAAAACCTGCGCGCCCATACTCTGTGTACTCTTAAAAAAAAAAAACAAAAAAAACAAAACAAAACAAAAAAAAAACCTATAAAATCTAATTTCTACTGCCCATTCTGAGTGTGGGATGGGACCATTCACTGGAGTGTATTCAACCTCCCATGGAAAACATCCTTTAAGAATACCGACTCTCCCTCTCCCAGCAGCTATCAGTCACCAGTAGTTCCTCATCCAGAGGTGGGATTTCATGACCACCACCCCAATGCTGGAATTTTGTCTGAACCAGAAATCCTTAATAGTTAATTAAAATGTAGTTAATGAACACACAATCAACAAATTATGTCTGAAATTTTTCTGAACAAGAGAGCTTTATAGCTCAATTTTTTGCACATTTCTTAACCACTGGTGATCCCTTTGTTATGGCAATTTCCTTAAAACAAATAAAGTTTATTTTTAAAATGGCAGTCAAAATACAATCTAACCAAGGCAAACCACACACAGAGTAAATCAATCCTCTGTAGAAAGAGGCAAAGCTTTAAATATATAAATCCATCAATACATTAAAACAACTCATTGTAACAAATTGAAGTTAATCTGTAGCAAAGAAAATCTATCATCACGTTAACTTTGCTCAAGAAGTAAAATGATAGACTCACCTTAATAGATTTAATAAAATGGAATATGGTAAAATTCAATACTTATTCCTAGATTATTTCTCAAAAGGGTTTGTGAAAAATGTGTGTCTTAAGGCAATTCAAAATTACAAAGAAGACAAGGATGCCCTCGATTTAGTAATATTGAACATCATTTTTTGAAATCTTGTCATGCCTTATGATTGTAAATTGATACAATCCTTATATGCTATTACAAGAAAAAATTCTAAGTTACACTGACATGATTATGTTCTTAAAAAGTACATGTAAATAATTTTAAGTCTCCAAGAACTAATAAGAAATTAAGTGAGGGGGCTAGAAAGATGGTTCAGTGATTTAAAGCACTTGCTGTTTTCGTAGAGGACCTAGGTTCAGTTCCCAGCACCCACATGGTAGGCTAACAACCATCCATAACTCCAGTTCCAAGGGATTCAACATGTCATTTTCTGGCCTCTGGGCACTGCATGCACATGATGTACCTGTACTCATGCAGACAAAACATGTACATAAAAATAAAAGAAAATAAATCTTTTCTTTTAAAACTAGTGAAGTGGTTAAATATAAACAAATACGTTTATATCAGCATTAACACATAAAAGGTCAACAAAGCACAGGATACTACACATAATCACATTAACAGATACAGAAATTTATAAGTTGCCTTAGCAAGCAGATTCCAATACCTAATGAGAGAAAAAAAAACATAGAAACTCTCCAGAATTGAAATTTTTACAGGTAAAAGGATATAATGTCTCTCTTTTTCCTTTTCTTTTTAATTATGTGTATTTGTGTGTATATCAGTGTGTGAGTATGTGCATGTGAGTGCAGTGTCCTTGGAGGCCAGAAGAGGGCATCAGATTCTCTGAAGCTGGAGTTACAGGCAGTTGTGAGCTTCCCAATGTGGGTGCAGGGAACTGAACTTGGGTCCTCTGCAAGAGCAGCAAGTGCTCTTAACCTCTGAGGCATCTTTCCAACCTCATATGCTTCTTATTTAAATCATAAAATGAGGAGGAGGAAGGCACAAATATTAGTAGATTGGGCACAATTGTTACTCATTAAAGGGATATGATGAGTTCCTGGGACTTCATCTCTGTTTTTTTATAATTGAAATTTTCCATAACAAGAAGCTAAGGGAAAAACTTTGGATGAAATAAAAGCAACATGAGTAAATGAAGAGTTTTACTAAGTGAGAAGGCTGAAAGGTGTTTAAACTGCTCAAAAATAAATCTTTTATTTAAAATAACTCATCGCAAAAGTCCCAGTACAGGGGCAGGGAGAAGGCTCAGTGGGTAAAAGTACTTTGCATGTAAGGCTGATGTTCTATCCCCAGAACCCATGTGAAAAGCCAGATGTGGTGGCAGGCATCTGTAATCCAGCACTCCTAAGTAAGATGGGACATGGAGACAGGAGACTCACCTGGAAGCTCCCAGGCCAACTAGCCTGGAGTATGCAACACAGCAGAAGCAAGAGAGACCCTGCCTCAATAAAGTGGAAGGCCAGAACCAACTCCTAAAAGTGGTTTCTGACCTCCACACATGGCAAGCATTACCAGCCGCCCCCCGCCACACACACACAAAGAAATAATATTAAATAAATACTTTCAAATTCCAGTATAAAGCTTGTAAATTTAATCTTCCAAAGCCATTTGGAAGTATAAACAGATGAGAATAAATCATGTCTTACCAGGTTAAATGAATTCTAAGTCATAATAATGTGGTTTACAATAGTGTGGACTTTGGGAAACAACAGTACTTGGATCCTTTGAAAAGGTCACTCTAACCTGGGCATGGTGGTGTACGTCTTTAATCCCAGCACTTTGAAACTGAGGCAGGTATATCTCTGTGAGATTGGGGTCAGCCTGGTCTACTTAGCCTGTACCAGGCCAGCCAGGGCTACATATAGAGACACTGCCTCAAAAAACCAAACCAAGGGGACTGGAGAGATGGCTCAGTGGTGAAGAACACTGGCCGCTCTTGAAGAGGACTAGGTTTGATTCCTAGTACCTACATGGTGGCTAACAGCCATCTGAAACTCCAGTTCCAGAGGACCTGACGCCTTCTTCGGACCTCTGAGGGCACTGCATGACACGGTGCACTTACACACATGCAGGCAATATACTTATATAAATAAAATATAAAAATCCCAAACCAAACAAAAACAAAACCAAACAACAACAGAACACCCAAAAAGGTCACTCTAGAAACCTTAGAATATCAGCTTAGATCCTTCCTTTAGCCCATCTTGTTCTGATCCTTGATCAACATTTTTCTACCTTTTCTCCTCCAGTTCACACACTGATATCTAAAATTCTTGACGTTGACAAAATCCACTGTGTCACATTTCATAGATCCTTGAACTGGGATGTAGGAACCATGAGATGCGGGATCTCATTGGATGCACTAATGGGAAATGCTTGTGCTCTTACAAGCCTGGTTACACTTGAAAACTTTACTCTCCAGATGCATAGCTCAGGTGCCACAAAAAGATGTCAGAGACTTAGGAGGCGAGGTTCTAAATATCAGTACCTGCTCACTGGGGAAGGCAACGCCATCAGCAAGCTCAGCAGTCTATGTTTTTCAAGAAAGCCACTGGCTACCTTAGTCATTATGATTTGGGAAGTGTGTAGGTGAGGACGGGAACAGAGGAGGAGGTGTGGCTGGTCTGACAATGCTGTAATAGCTTCTGAAAACACATGTGGACTTTCATACAGCACACACTTGTAGAGATAGGCTGCAGCAGCTAAGTCACCTGCTTCCACAATAATGAATCATGAAAGAAGGGAGGGAGGGAGGGAAGGAGGGAGGGAGGGAGAAAGAACAAAGGAATGAAAGAAGAAAGAAAGAATGAATGATCAAATGAAAAAATTAATTCTGGGGCATTTTTCAGTGAGTTAAGTGCTTCCTGTGCAAACATGAGGACCTGAGTTCTAATCCCCAGCACCGATGGAAAAGCTGGGCATGCTGAGGTCCACCTGCAACCCCAGTGCTGGCAGGGCTGGAGACAGATTCCAGGGCTCACTGGCCAGCCAGCCTAGTTGAAATGGTGAGCTTCAGGTTTGGTGAGAGAGCAAATCTCAGGAAATAAAGTAGAACAACAAAGGAGGAAACCTGAAGTCGACTTCTGTCTCCACAGGAGTAAAATACAAGGGAGCACACATCTGTACAACATACATATACACACATATACACATATATAGATACATGCACACAGACATATATATACACAGATATACATACACACATATGCACACAGACATCATATACACACCCAGACACGGACACGCACCCATGTTGTGAAGTGCCCATGGACAGAAGAGGATGTAGGAGCCCCTGGAACTGGAGCTATGGACGTTGTTAGCTGCCACATGGGTGCTGGGATTCAAACCGGGGTCTTCTGTAAGAACAGCCAGTGCTCCTAAGAGTTGAGCCAGGTATCCAGCCCCACATACAATTTTTTAAAAAAGAAAATGCTCAGGATTCTCTAAACCTAGTTAGACTGTTCCTTAGATCCTAAAGGGGAAGAGAAGCGAGAAGAAAGCAAGACGGGGTAACAGAAGGGAAGACACAGACAGACAACAGGGTGGGGACACAGGCACGCAGACAGGGTAGGTACACTACACTCTATAAACTAATGCATTAACAGGCATCTATCAGAAAATCTTCACTTTTTTTTCTTTTTGAGGTAGGGTCTCAGGCAGCACAGGCTGGCCTTGAACTTTTGACCTTCTTGCCTCTGCCTCCTGAATGCTGGGATTACAGGTATGCACCACCACACCTGGTAGGAACAACTGTAGATGATCTAACATTGGCCAGTGCATCACACATAAGTTTTATGATTCTCATTGCGCTTGACTGTCTTTACTATTGTGCTTATGTAATGCTTTTGAGTTAAGAGAAAGGAAATATCAATAGCACACTGTTGAAAAGTCATCTTTGGGCTGTACAGATGGCTCAATGGGTAAGAGTGCTTGTTCACTGTAAGCATGAGGACCTGGGTTTGAATCCCCAGCACCAGGATAAAAAGCCCAACACAGCTTGTGATGTCCTAGCCAGTCAGCCTACCAAAATGGCAGGTTTCTGGTTCCATGAGGAACTTTACCTTAAGGAAATAAGGTGGAAAGTAATAGACACACATTGTTTGCTCTGACTTCCCCATACACCCATGGGTGCTCAAATCCATATAATCATGTGTATGCACCACGCGCATGCACGCGCACACACACACACACACACACACACACACACACAGAGCCATCTTCACTGCAATTAAGTCTTCTGACCAACACCTCAGTAGTATGCTTTCCTGATTCACACTCCCCTTATCCCCATTTTTGAGTCCATTATATAACTTAAGTGAACTACGTATTAGCTGTTTGCTTAAACTCTCCTCTTTTAGCCATTGAGTTGGCTTAAGAATATAGATCATCCCTTATTTGAACACACAGTAGGCTCTGTAAAGATGCAGATTGAATGAAAGGTGGGTAGAGTGCCTGTTATCCCTGACAGCCATGTTGAACTGTAGCTGCAAGCAGAAGCTTGGTGCACATCAATTCTAGTAAGAAGGTTCTAGACACACCAGAAACCCTTCCACTGAATACAATCCCCAAAATGCTAAAGCAGAGGATAAAATATATATCCCAGGAGATGCTTCACACTTGTTGGGGCAGGGATCATTTGTGGGCTGCAAAGGAAGGGGTAGAGTGTGAATGTCTTGAGATATTTCTGTCCTGAGATATAGCCTGGCTAGGGGTGATCCACCAAGACAAGAGTCAGAAGGAAAAGAAGAGGATGGGCTCTGTGACCATCAACTGTGGAGACCCAATCTGTCACTATCACTTCTTATAGTAGATATCCTGGAGGCTGCAGGAAAGAGTTTAAGGTGTTCAGTGCAATCAAGGTGAGAAAAACAGTTCCTTTTTGTCTAAATTTCTAAGGTTTCCATATTGAGATGAAGGAAAAGGTTGTGTCCTGGAGATGAAGAAAGGCTTGAGCCCTGGTCTGAGGGTGTGCATTTTTCCTAAGGCAGGGAAGAATGAAAATAAAACCCTTCCTAAAGTAAATTACTTTACCACAGGTCTCAAATTATCGCATAAGGAGAGTCTCAAATACAGTCTCCTGCTACCATCATGGAGAAGGAGGTACTTCTCTGAGCAAGACTCACACACAGAAGCAATGGGAACAGCTCTAGAGAGAATCAAGTTAACAAATACGTGGAGAAATTCTGTTTACAGTGTACAGATCTGTGAGAGCAAAGTTGACCTTAAAACTGTCCACAATAACCTAGAGACATTGATTAGGTCAAAAAGAATCAATGAGAACTTATACGAATGGAAAAACATTAGTAAGATAGGAATGAGGGGGTGGCTTTCAGAGCACATTCAGTTGACTTGAGTGTTAGGACACGTCAAGGCAGGTCAGAAGAAACTGTCCACAATGGAGAATAGGGGAAAAACATGGGGCTGGAGAGATGGCTTGGTTGGCAAAGTGCTTGCCTTGCAAGCAGGAGGACCTGAGTTTGATGCCAGAACACACGTTAAAAAGCTGGATATGTTGACCTGTGTTTATAACATCAGCTCTAGGGAGGAAGAGACAGGTAGATCCGCTCCCTGGCCAGTCAGCCTGGCCTAATTGGTGAGTTCCAGGCCAGCTCTGAGAGACCCTGTCTCAAAAACCAAGGTGGACAGTACTTGAGAAAAGACTTTTAGGTTGCCCTCTGGCATGCATACCCATGCTCACACATGTGCATGTACACCTGTACACATGTGTGCACCTCACACAAAACATGCACACACACATTCATCCATACACACACACACACACACACACACACACACACACACACACACAAATATTTAAGACAAATCTGGAATCTGTGAGTGGCTAGGCATGTAAAGGCACTTGCTGCCAAGCTTGATAACTGAGTTCAATCCCTGAAACCCCAATGGTGGAAGGAGAGAACAGACTCCTTCAAGTTGCCCTTTAACCTCCACAGATGCACCGTGGCACATGCATGTCCCCACAATAAATAAATAATTGTAAAAAAAACAAAATGATAGAACATCCAAAATAGAGGGTAGGAGAAAACAATTAGGGGGAAAGATTAACACATTTAACTGAGGTGCTATAAAAAGAGCAAAGGAGACAGAAGCAATAATTAAAAAAAATGTTTGGAGCCAGAGAGGTGGCTCAGCGATTAAGAGCATTGGCTGCTTTAGCAGAGGACCTGGGTTCAGCTGCCAGCCATCCACATGGTGGCTAACAGCAGTTCGCAACTCCAGTTCCAGGGAATCTGAGGCCCTCTCAGGCCTCTAAGACATTGTACAACATGGGTGCACTTATACACATGCAGGCAAAACACTCATACACATAAAATTAAAACAGAGAGTATCCAAAATTATTGTTAAAAGACGATCGACAAACTCAAGAAGTCCCAAATAAAGCTAAGTTATGATATACTACACAAAATTCATATTTAGACCATCCTAGTTAAACAGCAAACCATTTTTTAAAAGCTTGAAAATGTTAAAAGAAACCAAAGGAAAAAGTTATTTCACCATCAAAGAAGTGACAGTTAAATAGGTGACATTTAAACATAATACCAGAAAGGCTGGGGAAAAGAAGGTCTGTGTAGGGTTGTATCATCAAAGCATTAAAAAGAAATTGCTCACTGGAGTTCTAGCTGCAGTGAAAATAAAGGTGTTTTTGTTTTTTTTCTTTTTTTTGAAAGTCACAATATACTATCAAGTGAGCCAATACGACATTCCTAAATACAGTCTTCAAAAAGAAAAACGATCCCAAATGGCGCTTCTTACAGCAAGCAATAAAGACATGCACACCGAAATTCACAGCAAATTTATGCAAAAGCCCCAAATTGGAATAACTCAAATGGCCACAAACAATGGAATGGGCAAACAAACAACAAATGTGTTCACATGCAGAGTGTAAAAGAGTGAAGATGTTCATCATATTATCCCACAACATGAGGGACTCTTAAAAGACACCGCTGGCCTGGCCATGTGCACCTGTGTTGTTCTCAACTACTCCAGGGGCTGAGGCGGAAGGAGCATTCGCACTCAAGTCCAGTAGTTCGAGTAGTCCAGTAGTCCTGGCCAGTATAGTGAGACTTTGTCTTAAACACAAACAGATAAACAAAGAAAAAAAAAGGCAGGATAAATTTGAGCAATAACAACCCAAGCTCAAACTCAAGGAAGGAAATACCTTCTGCAGCTTCTACTTATATGAAAATCAAACAAGTGAAACGAAATTATATTCTTTGGGAATATATAAGCACAGAAGAAAACTGAAAAGAAAAAGCAGTTCTGTAGGGAAGGAACTCACAGAGGATGTCTGGGAACCTGGTTCTGTTCTTTGTTTTAATTTGATTACTTTTCAATGTTATAAGCTTACATTTGAATATATCATTGTCCCTTAGGATTCATGGGTGGTTGGTTCTAAGACAGTCTCATACCTAAATCTGAAGACGGCATAACACACAGTACATAGAACATCTCTTAAAGAAAACACTCATACTAGGACTTGCGAGATGGCTCAGCAAATAAAGGTGCTTGCTACCAAGCCTGATGACCTGACTTTGATTCCTGGTACTCAATGATGGAAGGTCAGAAGTGACTCCTTCAAGTTGTCCTCTGACCTCCAAAAGTGCACCATGCC
>NW_008349083.1:490334-495807 GCF_000622305.1 Nannospalax galili | reverse complement strand
ACACACACACACACACACACACACACACACACACACACAAATAAATAATTTTAAAAAATTTAGAAAGAAAAATGTTCTAACTAGGAGTGCTTTGTATCATATCATTTTTCAGATTGTTGGAATATTTGCATAGACTTAATCAGCTGCACATCTCCAATTCAAAACTTGCAAGCTACCCTGTATTTGCATATAATGTGCTCATCTCCCTCTCATGCCATGTATAATCCTAGGCTTTAAGTAATGACTTATAATACAATGTAATGGCTGTGGAAATAGTTGTTATTCTAGAAAGTTGAGGGACTACCCTCAAGAGAAAGTCTGTATGTTTTCAATACATATATATTTTTTCTTTTAAGTTTAAAACTATTTAGTGGGTGTGCATGCATGTGTGCCATGTGTGTGTGTGGTGGTTAGAGGACAACTCGTAGGAGTCTGCTCTCTTCTTCTATCATGCAGATCCTGAGGATTGAATTAAGGTTATCAGGTTTGGGGCCAAGTGTCTTTACATGCCGAGCCATCTCATTAGCTCATTTTAGGGATGCATTTTTAAAGACATTTCTGATTCATGATTGACTACAGATGTGGAATCTGTGGGAATAGAGAAGAGCTAACTGTGTTTTTATGTCTGTCTTTTTTTCTTATGTTTAATTATGTTTTAATTTTTTAAAAACAGACAACTAGGGGATGGGGAAATGGCTTTCTGGGTAAAGTGTTTGCTGCCGAAGCATAAGGAACTGAGTCTAGGTCCCTGGTACCATGTACAAAACAGGCCTAATGGCATGGTTCTGTAATCCCCATATTAAGATGCAGAAACAGGAGGGTCTCTAGAGCTCTCTGATCATCCAATCTAGCCAGTTCTTACACTCCAGGTTCAGCAAGAGACCCTGTCTCAAAAAATATGGTGGAGCATGACAGAGGAAGATACCCAACGTTGACTTCTGCATGCACTCATGCAGGCAGCCATACCTGCATATACAATGAATAAACCACACACGTACACACACATGTACATACATACACATGTGTATACACACAGAACAGCTGGGATTATAGGCATGTCCTACCACATCTGGTTTCCATCACACTTTAATGACCCAAGGCAGGTGTTCTTGCTTTGTGAGGGCATCATGCATTTGTCTACATGAGTAATCTGTATTCTCACATCTTGAAAGCAGGAGATTTGATACCAGGTTAGCACTATTTCCATGGTTATCCCTTCTGTGGGCACTGGGATGTCTACATAAAAAGTCAGGATACTGCTGTGTCGTTTATGCCTTTCTACCCAGATCACAAATTAATTACAAATCAATCTCCATTATGCCCAGTAATATTTTCTATACAAATTAGAATTTAACTTCAATTATTAAAAGTCCTTATGAGGGCTAGAAAGATGGCTCAGTGGTTAAGAGTGAGCATTGTTCTTCCAGATAACCCGAGTTAGGTTCTTAGCACTCGCACTGGAAGAGTCACAATCCCCTGCAGCCTCAGCTCCAGGGAATCTGACACCCTCTTCTGGATTTTCCAGGTATCTTTGCTCAGGTGCACATACTTACAATACACACACACACATACACGTAGGATTTTTTTTATCTAAAATATTTCAAGAACACAAATTAAACATGATAGACCTTTGAAAAAAAGAAAAAAAAATAGAAGACATGAAGTGCAGGGATAGTAAGGTGGGGATGAAGATGGGGGGGTCTGAACAGGATGAAAATACATTGTATGGAATTCTCAAGGAATCAATAAAAATATATATTTAAAAAATCTAAAACAAGCTAGGCATGATGGTCCATGCCTTTAATCCCAGCACTTGGGAGCCAGAGGCAGGTGCACCTCTGTGAGATCAAGGCCAACCTGGTCTACATAGCAAGTTCTAGGACCACTGGGGCTGCAGGGAGAGCCCATCTCCAAAAACAATCTTAAACAATATTTAAAGCCTTTATAAAACAAACCTACATTTACCACTGCTGAGTAAATCATAGAGTTATTTTTTTAATTCATATAAACTTTGCTGAGTCCTTGCATAACTACAGAATAAAATATCAGGAAAATGATTAACTCCCTGAATTATTTTGTCTTTGATGCAAACAAAGCCACAAAAACCTAATTCTAGGTATTGAGTATTTTTTTCCAGACACCTGCCTTCAAAATCAACAAATACGACCATTATAGTTGAGCAAAATGAAATGATTTATTCTAAGAAGTCATCTAGGATCTAGGGGAGATAGGGGAGTGAGACCTCATTTCCATGCAGTAGCTGAGCAGAAGACAGGTCTTGGAATCCTTTAACAATGCTAAAGCTAATGCTAAGTTTGAACCTACCCACCTAGGCAGGTGTACCAGGCTAATTATGGCTTGTGTCTTCTCATTAGCTCCATTCCGGGTTTCATTTTATGTCTTCCACTTATGGTTCTTGTTTTCTCTTAGATTTTTAACTTATAGAATCTTGCATTATGGGATCATTACCAAGTAGGGTAGAAAATGTTCAGTCTGTATAAAGAAATCTCTTCTGAGATATTTTTTCATTTGCTGGGGTTTTTTTTGTTGTTGTTGTTGCTGTTTTTTATAAACTTATAAAAGACAAAAGGATGCAAAGTAGAATTCTGTCATCTATCTTTTTATCTATCATCTATCTAATTTTTTTCTTTTCCCTTGTTTCTTAGCAAAGAGGAAGTCATCCATGATGACTATCACTGAAAGGTTAGCGTTTCAGATTGAAGTGGACTGGCTTCCAAGATGGGTGAATTCTTTACCTGGAAGGGTATCAAAGAGATTCCCATTCCTCGGGACTCTTCTAAAAATAGACAGGCAGAAGAGATGAGTTCCAACAGCAGCAGACACCCCAGCTCACCCCTTCTAAACCTATGAAATACATATAGCTCTAATCCCTAGGACCAAGTGGCATTCACCCAAGAGCTTTGAGGGAATTCAAGGATGAAATTGAGAAGCTGTGGCCCAAGATGCTGGATTCAACATTACCAACAGCCTGAGACAGCAAACGGGCAGATGGCGAGTGACATTCTGCTTGTTAGAAGGGGTCAAGAGAGGACCTAGCAAACCTTGGAAAAGCAAACCTCTCTTCTATGTGTCCAGCCTCATTAGACACTGAAACAAAAATAACTTCCTAGAGGAAAGACTTGCATCTGAGGAAGGAAAACATGAATCACTGGCTTATTATTGGTCTCAGATACCTCTAAATAAAAGGCCCTGGGTTGTCATGGAGTAGGGACTTTAAGTGCCAACCTGAGAAAAGATGTAGAGAGGTACCAGAGATATCACCATGTGGATAAGTCAGACACCATTACATACACCATCATAAAGAATTTCTGTGCACTGGCAATAAGGAATGGTTCTGGCAACTCTTCTTTAAGAAGCCCACACCATGCTCTTAAACCCCGTGTTTAACTTCTATATTAAAATATCTTTAATACCTACCCCCCTTCTTCCCTCAAAAGAAGACACAGTTCATGAGATTTGAAACATCAGGTTGTAGGATGAAAGACAGTACTTTGTAGGGAAGAGGGTAACAAACTCGAAAATATTACTATTTGGTAGTGTTGGAGAGAGATGCGAATTCAGCCATTTCAGGAAGCATTAATTAATGCATATATATATATGGGGAGAGAGAGAGAGAGAGATCATGTGTCTGCAGAAGCACATGAATGAATGTCAGAGGATAGCCTCTACTGTCATTCCTCAGGATGTGGTCCACCTTGTTTTCTGTAACACAAGGATTCAGCTAAGTTGACTGGATAGTGAACTCCTACCTCCATCTCTCCAGTGCTGGGTCATAAACATGTGCTGCTCTGCCTGGCCTTTTTTATGTGGGTTCTGAAGATCAAATTCAGGGCCTCATGCCTGCAAAGTAAGTATTTTTACTGACTGAACCATTTCCTCAGCCCTGTAAACATTTTTGCTGAGTCTTAATTGAGTGTCAGGGTTTGTACCGAGGAGTGGGACTGCATTGTGAATAAGGCCCATCTGTCCATAAGTAGATCACATCAGAGCCTACATGAGATGATTCCAGGCTCTGATGGTGGCTTGCTCGTGTCTTCCGTTAGGACCTGAACAGCCTACATGGCAACTAGTGACTGAAATCTGGAAGCATCATCACGAGTATGTGGTAACACTAACCTGGGGGGCACCATGACTGCCAGAATTAATATACCAGACTGTGAGCATGGATTTGAAACAAACTGCAAATTCTCTATAAAACTAATGACAGCAGCCATACCAACAAATAAATACCAGAAACAATTGTATTGGTGTGATGATTGGAGGAAATTATAGTGGATTTTGAACACAAGACTGTCCTTTCTCCTCATAAAGGAAAGTAAAAATGAAAGGGATATCACTTGATACTGACAGACTCATTATTTTTAATGTAATGTGCCCATATATGTATACACATGCACAAAAGATGTGTAAAAAAGGAAGTCCCCTGTTCCTTAATATAATTTTTAAAGCACATAGGCTGGGGAGATGGCTCAGTAGGTAGACCACTTGCCACCCAAGCATGATGACCTGAGTTTGGATTCCCTTAGCACCCGTGGAAAAAGCCAAGCATGGAAGCATGTGGCTGCAATTTCAGGGCTAGGGAGGTGGAGATAGGAGGGTCACCAGGGCATGTTTGCTAAACATTCTAGATGAATTGGTGAGCTGCAGGTTCAGAGAGAGAGAGAGAGAGAGAGAGAGAGAGAGAGAGAGAGAGCCTTTCTCAAAAATAAGATGAAGATTGAGGAAGACACTTGAATTGAAGGTGACCTCTGGCATGCACATACATACACACACACACACACCTACATACACACACAAACATATATACACACATACACCACACATCCAAAGATGGAAGACCATGTTTGTATCAAGCCCGGAGTTTGAGAGCTTTCCTACAACCAACAACCTTCTCTTTAACCAAGCTTTTGTTTTATTCTTTTGAGACAGGATCTTTCTGAAGCCCCAGCTGGCCTGGAAGTCACTATGCAGACCAGGGTGGCCTCAGTCACACAAAGATCTACCTGCTTCTGCTTCCTGAGTGCCCGAATTCTCTAACCATTTTTAAACACTCACCTTTCTCCTTTTCTTCTACCTTAGCTAAGAGCCTGTCATTCAAAAGAGAGGTATAATTTTGTGTCAAGAGAAATCATATGGGTCCTCTGTCTTGAGGGAGAAATATCTTTGATGATCAGATTATTCAGTACTCTCAAACCATAGGAAGTTCAGGAAGAAACACAAGAGCCAGAGTGACTTCTTCACCACAGTAGATATAGTTTGCTCCAGTTTCTATGATAAGAAATCTATTTTCTCTTCTTTCTTTTCTTGCGTAATTTTACATGGGATGTAAGAGTGATTATTTGCAACAGTGTGATTTTAGAATAGAAGTGAAAATGGGCTGAGAAGTACCAAGTCCTCCAGCATACTATTTCAGAAAAATTCCCTGCCTTCTCTTTGGGAACCATGGCAGAAA
>NW_008349083.1:484867-490276 GCF_000622305.1 Nannospalax galili | reverse complement strand
CTCTCTCTCTCTCTCTCTCTCATCTTTTGGCACTGAAGTGTGTGGACCATAGCACATCCTCAATGGGTATGCCCTGAATGAATTTTCTATTCCTCTTCCTCCCACTTTTTCTCCTAAAGAAAAACTAGGACTGCATCTGAGCCTCCTCTGGAAGGAATATGAATGGGACAAAGTTGAGAACCATGTTCCAGGTCTCATATTTGAAACCTTGGGAACAGAGGATCACATGTCAATGTCTCGAGCCAAGGAAGATGTGTGAGAAGTAGGTATAAAATGTCATGAGATAAAATTAGAAGGAAAATGTTTGCACCTGTATCTACAAGTGAACAAATCTCTGCCTAACAAATTGATACCCCTAAGTACTCCTTGGATGTCAAAGGTTGAATACATACATTTCCATATTCTGCTAGTGAAAACAAAATCAATTTTTGAAGGAAAACTGCAAAACAAGTACACAAAAGCATCAGAAAAACTCACCACGTTTCTTCTCCTTCTAGGAATTTTATGCAAAGATTAAGCTTCAAAGATAGCAACCAAATTTGTAATCACTAAAAACTGAAATTTTAGTGAGAGTTGATTTAGTGTTGAAGAGCACATACTGCTCTTACAGAGGATTCTAGTTTGTTTCCAGCCCAGCACCCATGTCAGATGGCTTATAACTGCCTATAATTCCAGCTCTAGGGGGTCTGATGTCCCTGGTTTCAGTGGAGACCTGCACATACTCACACACAGATGCACATACATACATACATACATACATACTTTTTTTTCAAAAAGTCAAATTTAAAATCATGTAATTGACCACCATAAGGGGTCAGTGGTGCTAATTACAGGACATCAAACAATAGGATGCTATGAGATTATTAAAACTGGACAGAATGACATAGAACAGTATTTGAAGTTGTGTTAGAAAGCATGTGTGCTGAGAGCAAAGTGAGTTGCAAACTTTGTGGATCATATACTAGGTCTGTGTATACGTTCAAGTGTATGGATGAAGAGGAAAGTAGATGAAGGGCGTTTCAGGTATTGGTGTTCTATGTGCCTTCTTCTTCTTCTACTTTCTTAGCCTGTATTTTCTGATTCGTCTATGATTAGCATGCACTACTTCTGAAATGAAAATATAAAGACTGACATGTGTTTTAAAAAGCCATAATGTTAGGGCTGGGGAGACAGCTCAGTGGATAAAGAACTTGCTGTGTACCCATAAAGACTGGAGTTTGAATCCTCAGAATCCATATTTATGCCTGGAAGATGTGAGGGGTCCTCCCTCCTGTGATCCCGGTGCTCAGGAGGTGGAGACAGAGCATCCCTAGAGCAAGCTGGCTGGTAAGACTAGCCAAATTGGTGAGCTCAAGGTTCAAATGAGGTAGCCTGCCTCAATACAGAAGGTAGAGTAATTGAAGAAAGCACCTGTTCTAGTTTGTTTCTACATTGTTGTGACAAAAGACTCTTGACCAATACCAACTTGGGGAGGAAAGGGTTTAATTGGTTTACATCTCCTGGGTCACAGTTCATCAAGGAGCCCAAGATAGGAACTCAAGGCAAGAACCTGGAGGCAGAAGCTAGAACACAGACTATGGAGGAACACTGCTTACTGGCTTGCTCCCCTGGCCCCTGCTCAGCCTGCTTTCTTATGCAACACAGGCCCACCTGCCCAGGAGTGGCACCACCCACAGTGGGCTGGGCCCTCCAACATCACTCAAAAATAAAGAATACCCCAGAGACATGGCCACAGGCTAGTCCAATGGAGGAAATTCCCCAGTTGAGGTTCCCTCTATCCAGGTGTGCCAAGTTGACAACTAAAGCTATCCAGCACAGCACCCAACATCAACTTCTGGCCTCCACATGCTCACATACACATGCACACACACACACATATACACACACACGCCTATTTGTATATACATGTACCCACACTCATGTAAACACACATACACATGTTCACAAAGACACCACACACACAGACACATTCCCCAAAATATCTACTTCCAACATAATCTTTCTAAATAAAGAAAAAAAAGAAGCCACTTCAATTCTCTGAGGCTGCAGGGTTCAAAAGGAAGACTTTTAAAGTGAAATCAGATGATGAAGTAGGTAGAAATGTAGAGGAATTACGAACACTGCAAAGGTCTTCTGATTATCTGTTTCACGTTCACATTTATCCGTGAGACTTCCTCAAAAACTAAAGTTGTAATAAACGCTATAAAATCAAAAGGTGGATATTGAGATTTCCTGCATCTAAGCAACAAACTGATCCTTAGAATACATGACCTTTTATTTGAGATCAAAGCATTAAAACTTTCTTTGATCCCCAACTGCCATGTAGACGCACATACCATTTAAATCTGCAGTCAACCTCTTTATAATCACAGAGTTCTTGAAATCCACGGTTTTCTTTCCCTCCTCCTGATACAAAGAGGACTCTTGTCAGTACAACTTCCAGAGCAGTAAAAGGACTCTGTTTCTGTAGTGGACCCCAGACCAATACAGGAAATTAGCAAGCACACATACCACCAACTAGCCCCTCAGAAAGACACTGTGAAAGTGCTGTGGGGTACAAATTAGAGGAGCTCATTCCCTTACCAGTTATTCACTAAGTGATTTTCTGTCTTTCAACTACAGTTACCCCTTATACCAGCTGCAGAGACGAGTCCAGGTTAAATCGCTGTTCACATCTTACAGCTGGAGGTATACTCTGGCCTGTATAGGGCTCATCAATGAGCTTATCAGTCATATAATGTTACAAATTACATCTCTGAGTTCTCAAAAGGAATAATTTTGGGAAGTAGAAACTGAACATGCCTCATTAATGCTCCTGAGTGAGCCATGTGTAAAGCTGTGAAGGTAAACCCTTAGTTGTAATGGAGACCCCAGATGCTGGAGATGCCAGAAACATGAAACATCTGCCAAAGAAAGATATAGTCACTAAACAAAGCCAGCCCAAGAGAACGGTCGTGTGTGCTGCAAATGGCAGAACATAGGGGCAGAGATCCTAAGGCATCCCAAAGGATGCCACCATGTGTTCTGGATACTAGACACAGAGCTGCAGGGTTTGATGTGTGCCCTGCTGGGGTTCAATATTGCTTTGATCTGGTTTTTCCTTGCTGTCTTCCCATCTCTCTCTCTAAGAATGAGAATGTTTACTCTCTACCCTTGTATATTGGAAACATGTGACTTGTTCTTTAATTTTACAGGGAATCACAGCTAAGAGTTAGCCTGGAAACTCAGAAGAGACTTTGCATTTTGGCTTTTAAACAATGTTGGGATTGTTAAGACTGAGGGAATCTTAAAGTTGGACAGAATGCATTTCACATTATAACATGGCCATGAGCCTTTGGGGACCATGGACAGAGCATTGTAGTTTAAGTCTGAAATGTCCCCCATGGGCTCCTATGTTTGAAGATTTTTGTCCCCAGCTGGTGGCATTGTTTAGGTAGGCTGCAGAAACTTTGGGAGTTGGGAGCCAGCAGAAGAAAGCATCCCATGGAAGAGGTTCCTTTCTGGTGTACTTTCTCCGGTCGCTTCTTTTCTCATTCTCTCTCTTTTCTCATCTGCCAAGTTGTGAACAAGTTGATCCATTATCTTCCACTGCCATGAACTCCATTATTCCTTCCCCACTATGATGGACTGAAACCATAACCCAAAATAAATCCTTCCTCCTTCCTTGCTTCTGTCAAGCATGTTCATCAGTGCCAAATAAAAGTACCTGATGTAGATATGAAGGATGTAAATCACTCACCACTTAATAATGTCTAATAAAATCTGTCAGGGTGTGGTGCAGAACAAGATCCTGTGGTACAACGACTTAGAGGTCACTCTAAGAGTGTATTAATTATTTTCTGCTGCTATGATAAAACACCATGACCAAGGCAACTTATAGGAGGAAGGGGTTATTTGGCATATGGTTCCGGGGGAATGAGTCTGTCTTGGTGGGGAGGCATGGTAGCAGGTAAACAGAGCAGAAAACTGAGCACTCACGTCTTCACAGGAAGCAGAGAGAGAGAACAGACTAGAAGTGGGATGAAGCCATAGACTCCCAAAGCCCACCCCCAGTGGCATGCATCATCCAGGATGGCCGCACCTCCACCTCCACAATCAGTGCCACCAACTGCAGACCAAATGTTCAAGTAGGGGGCTGGAGAGAAGGCTCAGTGGTTAAGAACACTGGTTGTTCTTGCAAAAGACACAGGTTCGAATCCCAGCACCCACATGGCAGCTAATGACTGTCCGTAACTCCAGTCCCAGGGGATCCAACAGCCCCTTCTGACCTCCAAGGGCATTGCACAACATGGATGCACTTACCTACATGCAGGCAATACATGCATACACATAAAAGAAAAACAATAAATAAAATAAAATAAATGTTCTGTGCTCACTCATTAAAGGAGGGCCAGGCAGGGTCACTGGACCCTCACTGGAGTATCCAGCACCTCTTCCCAGCCAACTGTATGTAATTTGATCCTAATAACACATGGCCTCCTGGATTTGGAAGGGCTAAAGTACACAATCTGCAGGAGGCTAGGAAGAAAAGGAATGAACCATGCTGGGTAAAGGCTATCCAGTGTGCAAACCATCAGAGGTCATACATATACCTCAGCAACCCCTCAGTTATCTCCGTAAACAAGCTCAATAAATTCATTGGTTCCCCAGTAAAACTTTAATGAAACATTGGCTTGACACTAGAACCTTAAAAGGGAATAAGCATTGCTTAGCATCCCCAGGAAAAGAAGTTTCACAACCAATGGAAAATTTGTTAATGCTATATGTCTCATAATTATTTTTTTAAAGAAAATGAGAATGTAAAAGATGTTAAAAGGATATGGGGATGGAGATAGTTTCCAAAATAGAAAAAGTGAGAAAGTCTAAGCAAGTGATGAAGGTCTGTTTAGGTTTGTTATGTATAAAGGATGAGACAAAATAATATACACATAATCTTAAAATTTCTGTGGTCATAGTTTAATCAACTAGTTTAAGGAACAAAATATATATCTAGTCAATGTTTATCTGAGAATATTTGGTTTTTTCACCCAAGCCTTATCCATATAGCACATGATAATTAAAAGTACCAGACTGTTAGAACTAACCTTATTGGATGCTTAACAGCCATACTTTAAAGCCTATACTAATGTGGTCAGAGGGACTGGGACAACGTTTTGCCCCTTGCCCTCCAAGGTCAACTAAGTGCCAGGGGACTGTGGAACATCTATCAAAATGTCCTGTAACTGTGGTAAGTCACCTATCCTCTTATTCAGGGAGGACATGGAGACCCCACGAGATGGATTTGAACCAGTGTCCAGTCTACAAAGAGGCATGTTAACTTAGAGGAAGCATTTTATTCATGCTTCCAAGTGAAGCCAGACATGGTCGAACAGGACCTTTGACTTATCTTCACATAGATGGAACTGGTAA
>NW_008349083.1:476291-484737 GCF_000622305.1 Nannospalax galili | reverse complement strand
AAGTATAACCAAAGAGTAAAGTCATCAGTATACTTCTTTAAGAGTTCAAGGGATTACACTTCCCAGACATTAGGCTTAAGTCTATAGAAAAAGTTAGACAACTATTTCTCATTGATTTTGTTCCTAACCAGAAAGTGCTGCTCAGATGTAAGACTTCAAATCTTGGTCTCCAATACTGTAGTGCCTGCCTGTAGCTAAGAGAGGTTAAGACCATTCTGAGCCACCTAGTGAGACTTTGTCATGAAAACAATAAGATCAGGTGGGGGCTGGAGTGAAAGTTCAATGGATAAAGTGCTTGCCTTAAAAAGCATTAGGACCCCTGAAAACAAATCCTGAGTCCATCACTCTCAAGTCCAGCCTTGGCAAACAAAAGAAAAATGAGGCGGAACCCAATAGAAGGATGCTTTTTTGGAAGCTCTAGTCAAGAAATCCCAATGGACTCTAAGAACATTTGAAATTTGCCCTGTTCTGCCTGTTCTGACTTTTTCTGGTTCCCTGTCTAGAACTTGTAATGCTAACTGCTCTTGCCTTTACTTCTCCTTCACATCTTCTAGGCACCAGTCAAGGAATTTATTTTCTCCCTACAGATAAGAGTTATGCAATTTAGGAGTCTTTTAGATAGATCCACTGAAGGGGTACCCCAATTGCCTCACCCTGCGTCCCTGTTCAGCATGGACAAAGCCAGAGCAGTCTCTGTCCTGATTCCCTACAGGCAATTTGTACCCTCTTCAGAGGATGGTATGATAGAATAGGAGGTTGGAATTGGCTAGGCAGTTAGGGTAAAAAGACCCCAAAGAAAAGTAGCCAGTTTCTTGGCTAAAAGTCAAAAATCCTTGGGCCTCTTAGCAACATAATCTGTTCCAAAGGCCAAAAATGTCAAAAGTATTTGGGAGCTTGTATCTAATCCTTAAAAGATTTTTAGGGTTACCTCTTTAGAGGGGCGAATGTTAGAGTAGCCAAAAGCCCCATGAAAATAAATAAATGAAAGGAGAAAAACAAAAGAAAAAGAAAAAAGTGATGGGGAGATATGGGAGGTGTTTGAGGGGAGGGAGTGGGCATGGATTTGACCAAAACACCTTATATGCATGTATGAAATTCTCAATGAAGTTTTTGTAAAAGTTAAAAAAATGTTCAAATACTCAGAGCCTATGGGGGCCAATTCATTCAAACCATCACGCTGACCTTCTTTTCTCCCTCAAATGGTTCATAAAAGGAATTCCTGACTTTCTTCCCTAGAAAGCAGGTCCTCATTTCACAGGGGTCCAGCCCTATGCCCAGAGACCAAGAAGAAGCTGAGCCTACAGGCCATGGAGAGTTACCCTAGGTTTATTCCTTTTTCTCCCCCATCATACTTCAATATGACCAACCATAGAAATACTCCCTTTTCCCTGGTTCTCGAAGCCCTTTTTCTTTTGTGGTATGAGTTGAACTTAGGACCTCACACATGCTGGCAGGCATTCTACCACTGAGCTATAGTCCCAGTCATCAATTCTTCCTTTCTTTTTTTAATATTTTACTTATTATTTTTATTTTATGTGTATGAGTATATTGCCTGCATGTATGTGAGTGCAACCATGTTGTGCAATGCCCAAGGAGGACAGAAGAGGACGTCGAATCCCCTGGAACTGAAGTTACAGACAGTTGTTAACCACCATGTGGTTAACAGCTGAGCCATCTCTCCAGCCCCTCACTTCTTCATTTCTAAAAGTTCTCATATTACATACAACTTTGACTAAATAAATTTGTTTTGCTCTTCTCTTGCTAAGCTTATTGTGGTGTTGTTGTAGGAACCAGTGAGGAAAACATTTTGTTTTTCTATATATGCATTTCTTTCACATTCGATCCCATCACTCCGAGGCTTTCTACTCTTTCCCTGGCCATTATGGCTCAGCCTTCACATGGAGTTCTTTTCAGACTCTGCACCTCTCCAGAGCCAATGTTTAGACTACTTTCCTTCTTGTTTCAAGGTCTGCCTGGCCCTGAGGGCATCCAACCCACTCCTATGCTCTCAAGTATCATTTACATACACTTCTAGCTCAACTCTTTTCCTATAATTGACCCATATGTCAGCTACCTATGTGGCATCCTTACTTGAATGCCTCATGGTATTCTCAGGTTTTAGATGCCCAACACTAATATAAAGAGATTTAATTCTCAGATCATCCCTTTCTCCACCTTACTAAAGAAAATCATTCCCTTAGTTACCATATCAGTAGTAAGAGAGTCAACCATAATACCTGCTTCTTCTCCTCCCCTATATAAGTGACCATCCACCTCTGTAGAGCTGATAGTAAGATAGACCTAGGATGTCATAACATTTTTTTCGAACTTCCTTGCTGTTATGTTTAATATTGATTGCCAACTTGACAGGATCTAGAATCACCTGGGGGACAGGCCTCTGGGAATATCTTGGAGGGATTATTTTGATTAGCTTAGTTTTGGACATGCTTGTGAGGGATTACCTAGATTAGATTAAAGTGGGAACATCCACCATGACTTGGGCAGCACCATCCCATGGGTTGGGGTTCTGTACTGAATAGAAAGGAGAATGTGAGCTGAGCACTAGCCTTGATCACTTTCTGTTTCCTGACTATGAACACAGTTGGACCAACTGCCTCATGTTCCTGTCACCATCATGTCTTTGCCATGATGGACTGCATCCTTGAACTGTGAGCCAAAATAAATCCTTCCTCCCTTCAAGTTTCTTTTGTTGGGGTGTCTTATCACAGCAATAAGGCAAGTAACTCAAACACTGCTGTCAACTTTTGCTTCGACTTCATCCCTTTCTTCCCTCTTGTGTTCATTCTTGTTTGTTCCCTTCCAATTCATTGTCCTGTGTGAAAATATTTCCATAATACCTTCCGATTTTAAAGTTCTTCTACTTTCTAAAGATCATGTCAGAAATCATGAGACTGATCTCTAAGATTCTTCATGATCTGTCTATTGTGTAAACCTCTAGTCTCTGCATGATCCGCCCACTGTGTAACCCCCGGTCTCATTTTCAACAGATCTTCACATTATTCTCTGTGCTTCAGCCGCAATAAGCTTCTTCCAGTTTCTGAAATTTAACAAGGACTTTCCTTTCTTAGAAAATCCACACATATTGTTCCTTGCACCTGGGAATCTCATGTTTCCCTGCTATGTATTCTCAAAGTCCTATATTCATCCCTATATTAGATGGAAGTGCATTTGTCTGCAAAGCACAGATTACCCAATGGAGATGGTTTCAGCAACAAGCACGTTTCATGTCCTATAGCAAAAAGTCTGAAAGCAGGTATTTACAGAGCTATTGCAACATTTCAAAATTATTGTCCTAGAGTAGGACTTTCTGCTTTCTTTTCTTACAGTCTTTTATGCTCATGTTTAAGGTCATTGTCCTATATCCACAAGGTGTCTGCCAAAGATCTATACCTCTTGTTCTACTACAACTGTATTCAAGCTAGAAATAAGAGGTGAGTTCTCACCTCATGTCTATCACCTCTATCAGTTAAAGCCTTCATCACATTTCCCTCCATTGCATTGGCCAGATCTAGGACATAGGGATCAAAACTGAGTGGTTTGGTGGGGACTAGGGATGGCAAAAAGAGCAAAAGAATGGACCAGCTGCCGATCTTATAATCAGCAGCTTGACATTCTTCATAGTACTTAGCTGAACAGCAATCAAAGAGTTAAATAAGTAGCGCTGGGGAGAGGGGTCAGTAGGTAAAGTGCCTGGCTGTGCAAGCATGAGGACCTGCCCTCAAATCCCTATCATCCATGTAAAATCCAAGCACAGTGATGTGTGCCTGTAACCCCAGCACTGGGGATGGGGGCAGGCAGAACCTGGGGGGCTCACTGACCAGCTAGTCCTGCAGGAACAGCAAGCTCCAGATTCAAGGAGAGGTCCTGTCTCAAAAAGCAAAGTGGAGAAGTGATTTAGGAAGACATCCCAATGTCAACCTCTAGCCTCAGCATGCTGCCACATGGGCAAGCACATATGTGTTCACACACACACAGACGCACATACACAAACACACACTCAGTTAAATATGCATATTCTGTTCATTGTCTTCTTCATGAGCTTATGAACTGATTGCTGTGGGAAAAGCCTGTCCTCAGTGCCAAACACCTAGAAAAAGCACAGGGAAGGCGCTTTCTGGAACAGTCACGTTAATTGGTTAGAGACTAAATGAGAGAATATGAATCAGAAGAGTAAAATCAGAAGGGAGGGACAAAGGAGAGAGAACCACAAAAACAAAACTTCTGGAATCCACTGCTGGATCTCGGACCTCACGGTTGAGTTTTCAATCCATTTAATTTGAAAATGATCTTTTCTTCAAGAAAAGCTGAACAACTGTTTGGAGTACTCCGTCCTTTGCACAGTGACCTCTGCTCTGCCAAGCTCTAGATCATGCCACATGAGCAGACATTATGGTTATCACTGAAATGTGGGAATGAAACCTTTTTTAAAAATTTAACCCCTGTTAATGCACTATATAATTCAGAACAATTTTAACTGCCTTAATTAAATAATGTAAGACAATTCTTTAATAAATCATTGAAATATCATTAAAGAAGGGGGGAAAAAGCACAGGAGAGCTAGGAAATTATACAGAGTAGTCAAAGCACTTTTGATCTAAATTTTCCCTTCCTGGGTGCATCACACCAACACATACACTTGTCATTCAGGTTGGATAAGTCGGGAGAAAGAAAATGTCAAATGCCTGGCACGTAAAGCATGCCTGGGCAGCTTGTGTTCTTATATCTAGCTCAGAAGGAAGTTGGGTTTGCACCTATTTCTATCAGGTCCTAAATATGTAGCAAATTGAGCTTGTTCTTTGGCTCAAAATTGACAGAGTAATCTTAAAGTACCTTCCATTATAGTTAGCTCAGAATTTTCAAACTTAAATCAACAAGGTCAAGTGGTAGTGAATGCAGCCAACTCTAACCAATCTGTGAAGACAGTCAACTGTAATCAGCCAGTAAATGTGGCCAACTCTAACCAACCTGTGAACGTAGTCAACTATAACTAACCTATGAATACAGTTAACTACAAGCAATCTAACAAAACATTTACAGGCAGATTCATTTTCCCAAAAGTATCTATGTCTATAGATACAAAATCTCTTCCTAGCTTCAGATGGACATTCTGTTTGGCCGAATCAAAACACAGGCTGCTAACATACAAATATCACATTTATTCAAAAAGGCAATTTAAGTATCTACACATACAAGAGTAGACTTCAAGATTTAAATACGGTTTTCATCTGCAATAAAACTTAAAAAAAAAACAGAAAATGACTTTAACATTGGCAAAGGGAGATCCTTCTGAAAAAATGTAAACAGATGGCTGAGAAAGATCACCCACATGCTGAACACAGATCTTGAGGAGGCATTTCTAAGAATGAAGTAGCACTTCCCAGCCTGGGCCCCTTCCCACAGGATCCTTATTTAACCCAAGAAAGCATGATGTTGATGCCTCTGGCCAAGAGCAACTCAGTAACTCCTATAGAGTAGCTTTCAACTCACCCTCACATTCCAGAAGGAGTCTGAGACTAGCAATCCCCAATAAATCAGCATTCAGTGATCAGCTCCGAGCTGATACCCTCCCATAGAAACTGTCTGCTAGGTCCCAGCTAAGCATATTAAGCATTAGATTTAATGTATGACACACATCTGCTCTAGTTTCCCAGTGAGCAGAAGTTTTGAGATGACTTAAATCCCAGACTCAATCAACAAGGAAAAAAATTGGCAACATTTAAAACTCAGTCTCAAAAATATAATCCAAATGAGGGCAAGAGGGACCATTTTGCTGTAACTAATGAGATTATACAACACCTCAATCAAATCCACAAAATTACCTGTGTAGGAATATTGGATCTTTATCTGGGTTTATTTACCTTTCCTTTCAAGGCCATCAGCATTTCCTGAGGATCATCTACACTTAGCCCACAACAGCAAGGACTAAGCGATAGAGATTCCACATCAGGGCTAAACACCCTGGAGGGCCAAAAAAAAAAAGTGTAAGAGGTAAACTCACAGATTTGTCTTTTACAAGCAGAGCACAGCACTGAATTCCAGCCATCAGCATCTTATGTGGGTTCCAGGCCACCGAGTCAGCCCTGTAATGATAAAAGAAAAGAGCAGGGAAGGAACTTGGTTAGTTACTGTACAGGAAGGAAAACTACCCTGGACAGCAGCCACAAGGAGTTCTCACGCCCGAGTTGTTATTCTATGGGATTCCTTGTCTGAGTGCCTGGAGGAAATAGATGGTTTTTGTCTATTCTCTTTGTGTTTCTGTATGTGTGTGTGCATGTGTGTGGAGGACAAAGGCCATCCTTGAATCCGAGGAGACCATCCACTTTTTTTGAGACAGAGTCTCTCATTGGCCTGGAACATGCTGGTTCACCTAGGGTGGCCTGCCAGCGATCTCCCCAGGACTGAGATGGCAAGTGTGTGCCACCACACGTGGCATTTTTTTTGTGTGGGTTCCAGGGAATGAACTTGGTTCATCTGGTAAGCATTTTACCAGCCATGTTATCTCCCCGGCCTCCATTGCCAATATTCAGTCTCTCTTGGATGGAAACAGTCCAACAAGTTTGTTTTTCTTTCCCCTAAATTAAAGTGAGCTAAAAGAGAGAGAGAGAGAGAGAGAGAGAGAGAGATTACCTGTGGATGCCATGGAGAAGCTCGCGGTGCTTCCTTGATACCAAAGCTGAGCCACCCCAT
Source organism: Nannospalax galili (assembly GCF_000622305.1). Taxonomy (NCBI): domain Eukaryota; kingdom Metazoa; phylum Chordata; class Mammalia; order Rodentia; family Spalacidae; genus Nannospalax; species Nannospalax galili. Next base: position 478,029 of record NW_008349083.1, on the reverse strand, counting down.
GAGGCCTGTTGAGATATTTGTATAGCCAAAACAAGGTTATTTCAATGCCATTTGCTTGCCCATAAGCTGGCATAGCAAACCCTCATGTGTGTCATTTTGTTACTTCATTTGATGTCATGTTCACTGTTTTGTACTGCTGGGAAATTTGACCACTTACACTCCTCAGGCAACTAGAACCTCATTACAGCAAATGAGCCCCCATTGACTCACAGATGTGAAGTTACACATCATAAAGAAATAGATATATTAAGCAATTGAGCTTTGTGTGGATGAAAAGAAGTTAAAAAGATTCAGCCCTCTTGAGCCTAGGATCTAAAAGAGATGACATCTTCATTTTCACAGTGTTGCTGTACACACTGCACTATGAGTCATGGACCAAAGGCTAATAGTCTACCCAATGAATGAGGGCCATTGTTGGCAAAGTGGATAGAAGGTCAACTAGGATGGGGTAGGTGGAGATGTATCTTTTTAAAAAAAATGAGATCTTTTCAGTCAAACGCATCTCAGAAATAGTTGCCAACAAAGAGCGGGAGAATAAGGAGGAGAGTTGGTGCTTAAGGAAGAGATGGTAACTGTAGCAGTGACTTTCCTGGGCACTAGATGATGCAGCTGACGAAAGGAAATTCCATGATCGCAAGTCTAAAGAGAAGGGAGGAAGACTCGAAATGGGAGGAATCAAATGTCAGTTTGGTTCTTGAAAACTAAGCAGACTGAGGTATAATCTGTAGGACAATGACAGGAGTCTGCAGGGAAAGAGTCAGAGCGCTTGACCTTGAGTCGTGCTGCATGCTCTCCATCTCTATTGAAATCCCACAGCATCCTCTGAAGGGTAGACATGACCATCTCTACTTTTACGAGTAAACTAAGGTCCAAATGTGGCCACTAGATTGTCTAGGTTCTCACAAGTAACCAAAATCAGATCTAGCATCCAAAAACTATTCTCTTTTCCCAATAATGTAATGATTAGTAGAAGCGATCAACTGGTGAAATCAGAGACCATAACAAGTCGAATCATGGGGTGATGGAGATGTTTCAGGCAAAGGTTGAATTCAAGCATTGCCAAGCATACAGACAAAGGCTATCCTAGTTTAATAATAAGTTTAAAGGTTGGTAGATTCCATGATATAGGAAAACGTGGCAGGATTGCATGCAACATGGAGATAGATGATGAAAGAAAGAGAAACCCCTCTGGTTCTCAGACATCACTAAAGCTGAACTCACTTTCAGGATGAGACTGCTATGCAGCCCTAAGAGTGAACAAGTATCGCCGAGTCCTTGGATCCTCACTGGTACCACTTTACTTCCAGCTGTCATTCAACAAATTCCATAAAATCCCCAAAGGCTCTTGATATGTTTCATGGGTAGTGTGTATGCAAATTCCAAAGATTCCCAGGTAGGAGACTGATGGCTTGGGGCTGTCAGTTAAGTGTCCTTCCTGCTACCTTTTGTATACTCTCATCCCTCAGTGACTCACAAGGACCAGATGTGACTGAGGCTGCCACCAAGCAGGAAGTCTTGGTCAAATCCACTTACTTTCTCATGCAGTCCGCCTGCCCCACACCCCAGACTTCCACTAGCTCTGCTCCCCTGTACTTTCCATGCCTCTTCTTCCCCTAAAAGTGAATATATTCTCTCAGTCCTACTAATCTTGGTTTACATGATTTACATTTTAAAACCACAAAAGCTATTCTGTTGGTTCTCTAGAATTTGCAAAGTCATCAATCACCTTAATGATGAA
>NW_008349083.1:456291-473791 GCF_000622305.1 Nannospalax galili | reverse complement strand
TAGATAGATAGATAGATAGATAGATAGATAGATAGATAGATAGATAGATAGATAGATAGATAGATAGATAGATAGATAGATAGAGATAGAGAGCTTACAAACAGCATTGGGAATTCAGATGACTAGCAAGTGAGAGGGAGAAGGCTCTGCTAGAACCTGAAGCCTGGAAAATGTCACTAGACTCTGCTTCAGAGAAGTGACCAGCCTTGACAGAGTCTGTGACTCATTCTTACAGAGGAAATATGGTAAGTGTAGGCAAAAGATATCAACAAAATGAAAACCCAATCTTTAAAAACAACCTTTAGAAATTTCCAATAAGTCAAAATAACCATTGTAATTTTATCAGTACTTTGCCTTTAACATTAATAAATGACTTGTAGTATATGAAATTCACTAAAGGTATATTCTATTGTAATAAAATTATCCAACAGATTAGACACTTGCAATAATAAAGGATCTAAAGATGGAGAAACATTGTCTAAATATCAGGGTGTGCTAATCTCTTTAATTTAGATTTCTATCATCTAGTTCAGATAGGCTGCTGTTAAAGTTTAATCTACTAGTACAGACATTTTCTAGATGCCTACTATGTGCAAACAGAATAATTTGGCGTAGGTTAAGTCTTTTCTTTAAGAAATGTTTTCTTCAAAAATTCAACCTTTAATGTTTTTAAAACCCAGAGAGTTTTCCTTCCATACTTATAAACCACAATTCCCTCTAAGCCCCACAAATCTCTTAAGATCATTTCCAATTTAAAAGCTGCTGTAGCTACTCTGTTTTGCATAAACTATTTAATCCGTATGTGATGTTTCTCTTATGAGAATGGAATATTTAAGTAGAACCACTGATGTATTCAACTATTTCTCCTTATTTCCACAGTTATCAAAAGTTCTCAGTTCATATTATCTTGTAGGACATAAAGTATTGTCATGCTTCTAAAGCGATAAAAATCAATCAGCTGTAAGTTGAAACGTGAATCTATAGGAATACTCAAACTTCATATGGAGAAGTCACAAATAATCGACCTGAAGTACTGCTATCAGCGTGTTAATCAAGCCTGAAACTCCAGTGAGCTTATGTTTGCTTTCACCAAACACGAGCATACAATTAATGAAAACTTTGAAGACCTAAGCACGCTCTTTAGATCATTTCATAGACAACTGACTTTGAAAGTATAACGTCCTCTGAACTATAAAATTATATATGGGTACATCCCTTTAATGCTTGGTCACCTTCTGTTCAGCAAGAAACTACATATTTCTTTTGATGGGGGGGGTGGGGATCTCAGCCACCTTCCTGCTAAAGGAATGTTCTTTAGCCTAAAAAGCCATTCAACTCTCCCTTTTCTTGGATGTTTTCAAACCCATAAACATCTGCCTTCGCAAAAAAGGCAGGAAGAAAGGAAGGGAGGGACAAAGAGAGGGAGGAAAGGAGAAAGAAAAACGGAGGGAAAGAAGGAAGGGGAAGGAAGGAGGGAAGAGAGGAGAAAGAGAGGGAGAGAATGGAAAAGGAGGGGGGAGAAAAGAAAGCAAGGGAGGAGAGGGAAGAGGAGGACAAGAAAGAGGAAGGACGTGGGATGGGAGGGAAGGAGGACTAAGGGACAGGAAAAAAGGGAAAGAGAGGGAGGAAAGGAGAAAGAAAAACGGAGGGAAAGAAGGAAGGGGAAGGAAGGAGGGAAGAGAGGAGAAAGAGAGGGAGAGAATGGAAAAGGAGGGGGGAGAAAAGAAAGCAAGGGAGGAGAGGGAAGAGGAGGACAAGAAAGAGGAAGGACGTGGGATGGGAGGGAAGGAGGACTAAGGGACAGGAAAAAAGGGAGAGGTGGAGGAGAGAGAAAGGGAGGGAGGAGGAAGAGGGGGAGAGGAGGGGAGGAGGAGGAAGGGAGAGAGAAAGGGAGGAGGAGGAAGGGAGAGAGAAAGGGAGGGGGAGGAAGGGAGAGAGAAAGGGAGGGGGGAGGTATTTGACAATTATAGAAGATAAAAATCCTCAGTGGAACACCAATAGCAATGAGCACAGCTAGCTTCCAACTTGGTTTCTGATGCCGTTCCCCTGTAAAAAGAACTCTTAAGAAATAGGACGGGGCAGAAAATATACAAAATGAGCGTGGAGTACCTCATGGCAGAAGAAGGTGGTGGGGGGGTGGAGAAGAGAGAGACAGGTGAAGGGGAGACAGATGGAGAAACAGAGGGAGAGTCAGAAGGAGAAGGGAGAGATGTAGGGCGAGGAAGAGACAAGGAGAGACAGAGGGAGGGGGAGACAAAGACAGAGACAGACGTGAGGACAGAAGGAGAGACAGAGGGAAAAGGAGAGGGACAGATTGAGGGAGGGAGGAGGAGGGAGGGGAGAGGAGGGGGAGGAACTGGGAGGGAGGAGTATGGGGAATGATGGGAAGGAAGGGAATGAAAAAGCTCATCAAATGTTCACAGCTGCTAGAGTTCAACTTTGTAACCCTAAGTAGACCTGTAATAAAAGGTACCTTTAGCTTAAAGGAAATTTTATTATGAGCAACCCCAAGGCCTATGAAATGAATTAGAAAAACAGTCCAACCCTTTAAGTTAGAAAATTATGAAGAACATAAATTATCTCAACTCTCTTCAAATAATTATCTATTATGGATCCAGTTGAAACCTGCTTTAATTAAAGCATGTAATTAAGAAATTTTTGCATTTTCTTGCTGATTGTAATCATCTCATTTTAGAGCTGGAAGATACTTTCTAGAATCTTCCAGCCATCTCCCCCTGCAACTGAAGCAACTGAAAACAAAGGGCTGAGATACAACAAAGATGATGCAGATGGAGACCCAAAGGCAAAATCTCCCAATTTCCTCATCCACCATACGCCCCTGACACCATATTGCTCTCTTGCATTTTCTTGCTGATTGTAATCATCTCATTTTAGAGCTGGAAGATACTTTCTAGAATCTTCCAGCCATCTCCCCCTGCAACTGAAGCAACTGAAAACAAAGGGCTGAGATACAACAAAGATGATGCAGATGGAGACCCAAAGGCAAAATCTCCCAATTTCCTCATCCACCATACGCCCCTGACACCATATTGCTCTCATCAGGGGATCAGAAAAGATGGCTTGTGGGAGAGGAGAGCATAACAGAGAATCCAGAGAATATCAAAATGGGCATGAAATCTTGGAATCTTCTTCAACTCTTTAAGAAAATGACATTCATTTCCAAATTAGAAGCTCAGCTAATGGTAGTAACAGCTTTAGCTCTGGTTTCTGACTATAAGGAGGTACAGGAAGACCTGGAAGACAGACAGACAGGGACACACAGATGAACTTACATCCACATGTAGCCAGAGGCCATGCCTCTCACAGACATCAGCGATCTCATCCAGAGGATCGAAGGCGCCCAGCACGGTAGTACCAGAGGTGGCACAGACAAGAAATGGCATTGCCCCCTATGAGAAGGATCCACACACAAAGAGCACCATCACTATCATGGTGAAATCTATCCTATGGTAGACTGGTAAGCATAAAAGGTTATGCATCCAGAGATTGGCATAGTCTCTTTGGAGGTCACCATTAATTCAATGGGCATTTTGACACTTATATACCACTCATCCTAAGTGGTTTAAGGATACTGAGAAAATGGTATAACATGGTCTTGGACTGGTCCAGCTCAAGGAATACATTCATGATTATTGCTGTCAGTTTCTGTCTGTTGTATTTCATGTTCTAGTGATGGACTATATTTCCCCCTTTCTTTAAAATAAACAGGGACAGGAGTGGAAGACAAACACCCAGCCCCAGGGGTAAATGATGAAGACCTGTCTGCTCATCTCTTGAAGTACATACAGCTGCCAGACAAAGATATGCTCAGGTGGAGACAGCAAATTTTGACTAAAAAGAACAAGGCAATCTCATGGGAAAGGTACTCCATGTGGGGGTGGCCATGTGTGCTGGGAAAGAGAACCTGCTTCTCTCTTGCTGTGGTACTCCCTCACATAGCTGATGCCTACGTCACATAGAGGAATCTGATGTCAGTACAAAGTGAGGGATAAAAGGGAGACTGCAGGCAAAACGCAGAGATGAACATTAATCACCAGCAGGTAGTGGGTGCCCCATAACAGGCTTCATGTCCACTAGGTAGATGACAAGAAAAGGGGACTGTTTTCAAAGAGCAATACCAGCATGGCAGCAAAGATGTGTTGTTTCCCATGACAGAGACAACCTACAGACATCTGTGGGATCATGGGTAGCTATTGGGTCTGGGGTTCTAGAATATCTGATGAATAAGGGACTCTTGTCCCCTTATTACCACTGACAATCATGTGACTTCCACTTAGCATAGAGTCTTTTCCCCCTCAGTTTTATCATGAAGTTCATTGTTACTGCAATAGAGTCTTATCTCCCTGGATGCCAGAGGTGGTTGTGTTTGAACCAAACTCATTCCAATGTAACTGACCTTTGATAGAAAGATGTTATTTCTCAAGGGAATGTAGGGCAGAGCAAGAACACTTGCTCCCATATCTCCAAATTGAGATGCACAGGAATCAAAGTGACCGCACACAATAAATCCAGTTGCCATTTAGGGAGACAGCTGTTGTACACAGGGTTGGGTCTACTCCAAACCTCTCAGAGCTAGGCCAGGAAGGGACAGAGCCCCCACTGTGGGACCATGAGTTTGGAATTTCTTCCCTGTACTCAACCACAACAGATTAAGTCTTTATCATGTCAATGACCTAAATGAAATGAGAACAGATTCATATCAATCATTGAGAGTAACAGAAAAAAAAATGGCATTTGCTAAAATTGTAAAAAGTGTCTCTAGTGGTTGGGCTCTTCCTCATAAACTATATGACATTCTGACAGTCATGAGTGAATACCAATGTAAGGTATTAGAGTTTACTAATGAGTTCTCTTCCCTAAAAAAAAAAAAGTCTTACTATAAATACCAGGTCCAGAAATTACACTTTTGCAATGTGGATTTAACCTTTCCTATATTTTTCTCCTTCCTCACAGTTCTTGCTGTTGACAACAAAATTCAGTCGAAACAGTATTGATTGCATCACTGCCCAAGAGCCTTATTCCCTAAGAAAGTTTGTCTCTTCAAATACTTCAAAAATACCTCTGAAATATTCAGTGGTCCTACTTGCTGGGACTTGTCAATAACTGCTTTAGGACTGATGTCTTGCAGTTTTTACTGTCTTCATAATGGCATCAAGTAAAGGTCACTGCCTAAAAGATGTTTTAATGGATTGTCATGCCTCAGAGAGTTCAATTCCAGCACAAAAAAAACATGTTGATGTATCATTTGCTATGTCTGAAACAATATGAGTTAAACACTTGAAAAAAGACAATTCAGTTTAAGTTACCGAAGTCACCAAAGCTTCTCATTGTATTACTGTTTCCAAATGAATGCAAGGTTGGTTCCTGGTGAATCCATGCTCAAGGAGGAACTGACTTCAAAGAAAGCTGAGCAGGAACACGAGCATGTCCCCAGTGCCTCCTTTGCAACGTGCCTAAAGCACTTTTTGCTTTTCAGAAACTTCTTTTCTCAGGTTCTCAATTTTAGAGTTCTGTCAGTTTCGTACACTTGGATTGTCAAAACAAACCAAAATTGAAGTGACGAAAATAATAATGATTGCTGTGGGATAAAACTGACTGTGCTAAAAATGTGAATTGTTAATGATTGCAAGAGATACGGGGCTGTGTGCTGTGTTTAGGGGAGGCTGGAAAATGAACTCAGTATATTGAGAATTGGCACATCAGACAAAACAAGAAAATGTTTATCCTCCTTGCCCCTGGAAACCATTTCCTTAGGGAAGCCAAATAGTGATGAGGAAACATTTTCCTTTGTAGTGGAATGTCTGCCAATGAATGAGGAAGGAATGAGAGAATGAATTAGAATATCACTTAATAAAATAATGGATCTGGTCAATGATACCAATGGCAGTAAAATACATGAGGTGAGCAGACAAGGAAGGGCTTGATGATGGAGGGACCTGGACAATGCTAACCACCACTGATCAGTGTTACCACAGGAGAGAGAAGAAGGACAACATGTAAAAAAGTAAAAAAGGCCAGGCCAGGTGGCGTGTGCCTTCCATCCCAGCACTTGGGAGGCAGATCTCTGTGAGAGCAAGGCCAGCCTGGTTTCCATGGTGAATTCCAGGCCAGCAAGACCCTGTCTCAAAAATACTTCCTCCCCCCAAAAAATGTAAAAAATGAAGAAAAAGGAAATCCTATTTGAATCTCATTGAGTCAAAATCTAAGCATCTCATCCAAGAAGGACAAAGAACAGATGAGACGCAAAGGACAGCAGAGCCTCAGTTCTTGCTGTGATCTGAATCCCATGGTGCAGTGGACTCTGCAGGACAGGCAACATGGCTTCTTCCTCAAGTCGTTTCAGGGGGTGTTTTAGGAAGAAGCAGCTGTGGGTTAGCAAAATTTGCCTGACATACCAACCAAACGCAGTGCAGAGACCTTGTCTGAATCCTCAATAAGCGGCCGACTATTGTTTTAAACGGCAATGGGAGAGATTTTATTATAGACTGAATTTTGATGATATTAAAAAATAATTGCTTTAAAAATATAATCATAGCACAACTTTAAAAAAGAATACATATCAGAGATGGAAAGGTGGCTCAGAGGTTAAGAACACTGGCTGCTCTTGCAGACGACCACCCTTAACTCCAGTTCCAGGGGATCCACTATTCTCTTTTAACCTCCACAGGCATTGCATGACACAAGTACACTTACATATATGCAGGCAAAACACTCGTACATAAAAAATAAAAATAGTAAAATTATTTTAAAGAGTACATATCTTTTACAGATACATACAGCTGTTGATAGGTCAATGGAATGATGTCTGGGGTTCATTTCAGACAGATTTGGGAGTGCTGGAAGGTGCTACGGTGGAGGTAGAAGAAAACGTTGGTGAGCTCGAGGACTGACTATGCGTGGTAAGTGGTCAGAGCCGTGATACATTAGCTCAGTAAGTGCTAACGAAACAGTCCCACGTGAAAACTTAAAAATAGAGAGAGGAAGAAAGGAAAAGAAGGAGGAAAAGATGAGATGGGGACACGAGAGAAGGGGAGGAGATAGTATGGGGAAGGAGAGGGAGGGGTTGAGGGAGGAAAAGGAAGGAATCAGTAGGAAGAGCCACGGGAAGGGAGGGAACCATGCAAACCGCAGTCCCACACCAGCAAGCATGCCAGCAGCCTTAAATTCTTTTTGATAGAAAATTTGGTTGGAAAAGATGAAATTGAATCCAAAAAGCAGTATTTGTGCTTCACAACAGAAAAACCAACAAAAACTGACAGCATTTTGTAGAAATTTACCCAGAAGTTAAGAGAAGCATGGCAAGATGAACTGCCAGATAATTATCACGTCTGCATGTCATTTGGATGATATTTTTAAAAGATGAGTGGAAGCTGGAGAGATGGCTCAGCGGTTAAGAGCACTAGCTGTTCTTGCAGAGGACACAGATTTGATTTCTAGCACCTATGTGGAGGCTAACAACCATCCCTAACTGTAACTCCATAACTATCTTTAAGTAAGATAGTTAGGACTGAATAGGCTTTGGGTTGGAAGCCACAGGGAGGATAGACAGAGGGAGGTCTCACAGAGATGCTTGGTTAGGCCTCATAGAGATGCTTGGTTAGGCCTCAAGAGATGCTTGGTTAGGCCTCAAGAGATGCTTGGTTAGGCCTCACAGAGGTGCTTGGTTAGGCCTCACAGAGGTGCTTGGTTAGGCCTCACAGAGGTGCTTGGTTAGGCCTCACAGAGGTGCTTGGTTAAGCCTCAAAGAGGCACTTGGTGAGGTCTATAGAGGGAGTGGTCATGCAGGAAGTAGACTCTGGAGTACTGCGCAAAAGCCCGAGGTCAACTTTCAGGGCCCAGCACAGCCAAGAATCCTGAATACTGTGACACCAGTGTTTTACAGGCTATGGCTACTGGGGAATGAGAACACTCGAGAAAGAAGAACATGGAGAAGAAACAGGAGGGGAGAGGAGAGGAGGGGAAAGAACTGGGGTGGGGTGGGGGAAAAGGAATAGAAATAGGACACCTGTAATCCTGTTAACAGTTTTCTCTATTTTAACTCCAACACACTCTCTTCTCTCCCCCACACATAGAAATGAGTTGGTATTTGGCAGTCGGTTGGGTTTTTTCTCTCACCTTTTCCAGCTTCCCCTCCTTCTCCCTCTTTTTCCATTTCTCCCTCTCTCCCTCTCACCTCTTGTCTCGCTTCTGAGATTCGCTTCTCCAGCTCCTCAGGTATCATTTTACCTCTAAGGAATAGAGAGTTAAGACTTTCGATTATGTTTCGTACTTAATAGGCAACGGTATCACTTTCAAACAGCTTGGTTTTCCCCCTAGACCCACCAAGTTTCCAGATACTATCCCTGTTACCTTCCATCTGTTTCCACGAAACACACATTCTGGGTGCCAATCCCAAGGAAGGAGGCCGCCTTCTTCATGGAGTAATGACACTGAATTAAAGGGGGAAGGGGAGGGGGCAGAGATAAATGTAGAGCATAGAAAATGCATTATTTATTATCAAAACCCATGCATGTCTTTATACCGCAGCACAATTTTTGGAACATATTGCATAAAATACAGGAGAAAACAATAATTCAATTGAGCTCTTTAAAGAGAGGTGGAGACTATTGACTTTGGGGTCAGAGCAGGCAGGATTTATGGAACCTTGAATAAATACTGTACATTCTTAAAGATTTAGTTTACCAGTCCAGAAAGTATTGTATCAATAAAGCCTCTATCAACTTGTTACAGAAAGAAATGAGTTAACATATAGAAAAGTCTTAACACACTTGGTCACTGGAGGCTGTCGATTTCCATAACATTATGAAAGTTTCTCTTGATGCTACTAATATGGCTGAGTTAATGGAAATGTAGAATCTAGTCCAGTGCCAACTCAAAACCCTCTAAAGAGAAAGGAAGACGTTATCTCAAAGATTATAATCACAGACTCGGGAAGAGTTTAATTATTTCCCAGAGAAAACGATGGGTTATAAATGAAGATCAGACACTTGACCAATTTTATTTAATATTGGAAAAGGGCTGAAATTAGACATACAGGACTATGGCTAAAATCCAAGAACAAAAGTAGTATTAAATGATGTACAACCACTACACTCAAGTTTGGCATGGATGAGCCTAATAGATGGTGATGGAAGTAGGTACGATCAATTTCTTATTTGTAAATAATGGCATAGATTTTAGATTGTTGGGCTTTCCATATATTCCCACCACTTGGCATATATAAAATAATTAGCATTCAAACATTGGTGATGTCATTCTTTATATATTAACAAGGACAGGTGGCCAATGAATTCTTTTTCATGTTCAAAAAACTAAGGTGATAAAGGACATTACTATGCCCCCCAAAAAACCTTAGTGATTTAATTTGTAGGTATGAATACATTAAAAGAATAGTCATGCTTTCACACTTAACTTGATATATTCCCTCAAATGTGGTAATTTTTTTTCCTCCCCTTGTCAAGAGAGTTTTATTGGGAGTTCTTTTTTTAAACTCTGTAAAAATAAAATGCAGAGGAAACAGCTCCATCAGGAAAAATGAGACCATCCTAAATAATTAATTTCCAAATATCAGCCAGGACACATCCCAAATGCCTGGAGGATGCATTTATCCTAGGGTGTCACAAGAATGTATGCATATCAGAGACTAATAATGTACATAAAAATGTAATTCGTTCTCTACCTGCTACAGCAGGCTGTGCTGGCCGGAGGTAACACCTGCTGTAGCTAAGGTAACATAGCTAAAGAGAATTATTTCTCACTGGAGATATGGGCTCTGACAACTAAACAGCTATTGATTTCCTAATGATAAATGCTAGCCTTCCCCCAGTGACTTCTGACTATAAGGAAAATCACAGTGCTCCACTTGTGAGAAACAAACAGCACACCACTGTCACCAACCAACGGCAGGGCTCAGTGAAAACTTGAAATCAGAATAAGAACAGTGATTCTGGAGTGAGTTGAGAGTACTTCAGGCCAATGACAGCCCAGTGTTACCTTCAAATGCATAGAGACAGAATTTTTGGAAGGGCCAAAAAACTAAAAGTTAAACACCTGTATTTAGAAACACCTGAGAGCTTTGGAGAAGGAACGGGGTCCCGAAAGGGAAAAGAGGTAAGATGTTTCAGATACGCTGATTAGTTGGAAGGAAAGAGAAAGCCTAGAAGGCTGGGGTTGAGAAGGAACCACTGTATTTGGAAGTAAATGGTGGTTGTTCCCATCACTGGCATAAAATGAGTCAGTTGTCCTAAAACCCAACCTCCCTGAAGGTTTCCTAATCTACAGAAGGCACAACAATATCAGCAGGCACCGGTTTCTATAAAGATGAAGCAGCAAACACCCACATGAAAGCCAGCACTGAGCCGAAGGTCTGCTTTCTGGTTCCTGCAAGGATGCTTAGTCTGTGACTGGCTTTCAGGGTGAACACCGATTTCACCTTGGTGTGCATGTAGTGCCCTGGACATGTGGGCTTCGTCTAGCGCTGACTAATTTGATGCTGAAATTCTCAGGTAAGAGCAGAGTTTATCAATGTTACCCCAGAAATACTCTGGAGATTTCTCCAAGGGCACAGAACCGGTTCTAGTCCTAAAGATTCTAGGGCCAGAATCCAGATGGATGGCTCCACCTTCACTTTCTGCATAACACCCAAGGGACACTCATTTGCCTGTTGGGAAGGCCTGAGATCATCCCACTCCAGCTAAGGGAGTGTTGTGTAGTTATTTCCTCCAAATTAAAACATTCCCTAAGGCTCAGGAAGTAAACATATCTTACAAGACCGAGAAAATTCCTAAAGCTTATGAGATTGACAAGGTCCCTCCCCAAATTGTATAATCAGAACAACTACTGGGGAGAGGAACTCTAGCCAGCTGAGTTGCTTGCGAGTCCCAGGGAGCTGAGTTGTCACACACACTGAGGCGGACTTTTCGGGTACAGTTCCCTTTGCATCCCTGGAAGTACCATCAAACCAATACTCCTTTAAGGAACCCCAATAACTCACTGGTTCCCCAAAGATTACCTTAAGTTGTCTAAGCACAACATTGAGTTATTCTGTTTTTTAAACTAAATGATGGATTGATTTGTTATAATAAGCAATGAAGGTGATCATAAAAATGGAAATTAAAATAATGCAAATGCTATGACCCCAAGCACAGAAAGGAATGCGCTGTAAAATCATCAGGATGGACAGGTTGCATATGTGAATATAAACTCAAGGCAACAGTGTGCTCACAGAGATGGGATTGTTCTGTGGTTTGTTTGTTTTTTTGTTTGTTTGTTTGTTTGTTTGTTTGTTTTAACCGGTTCTTGGGTTTTCTGGACCTAACTTTGGTGGCCATGTTAGCCAGCTACGCCTCTGTAAGGAAACCGGAAAAATCACTTGGCTCTGGCTTCACAGCAAATAAGAATGCAGTGTGTTTTCTCTCTCCATTCGCCTAGACAACTGATCTTCTTTGTGTGGTCTTCATTCTCATCTTCCACCAAACTTCTTCCCTTTTCTGGGGCAGCTCTTCCAGAAAAGAGCTCTAGCAAAATTTTAATGCAAATTTCAAAAGGAAAGGCTAGGAGCAGAAGTAGCACTGTATCTCTGGTGGATGTGGGTCCCTCAGACTGAAATAGCGTTGGCTGGAATAGGAAGACAGGAAACCCTGTTCCATAATAATCACAAGTAAGCAAGTATTTTCACACAACTGAGCATCCTCTGACTGCAGGCACAGCTTATGAAGGACCACGGTGGCCAAGGTGCCTCCCAGGTGGCTCTTCAAAGGTGCCTCTCTCCCAGCTCTGCTCTTGGTGCTGAATTACCCAGTGCAAAGGTCCAGGAAGGCAAGGAAAAACGTGATGCTGGACCAGGGTCATCTCAACCAAAGACCCCTCAAGGTGCAAGGGGCCGCCCTACTCACCCTCTTTTACCCCCGGTATCCTTCTTCCCACTTTCATATAACTTCTGTTTGTGCCTTATCTTGTCTGACCTTGAAAGCTAAGCAGAGGTGGGTCTGGTTAGTACTTGCAAGGGAGATCATCTCATGCTTTTGACAGAACAGTTAGTATTCCTGACCTGGGCATGAAGAAGGGAAGAAAGACAGAGGCACCCAAGGGAATCACACAAAAGTAATAGAGAGGGTGGAGGGGTCTGCCTTCAAATAAGACTGTATTTAAGTTGGACTATCCATTTATACTCAACTCACAGCTAGTTCTTTCTCCCGTCAATAATGGCTACTATTGTGGGCCACATTCTATTTTTAGGCAACAACCCATTTAGTCTTTGTAACAACTCATTCATCAGTGACCTTCTGCAGAGCTTCCAGATTGCTTTAGTGCGTCCATTGCTCACAGCTCCCTGAACCCAAACCCTTTGCTGGAGACCTCACCCAAGCTTGCTTCTGCGGCTCAATCTACTTTCCTCATGTCTTGGATCTGGGTTCTGAGAGGTGACTTAGTTTTGCCACAAAAACAAGGCAGGAATGACAGTGTACCCATTCTGAATCTAGAACTCAATGGGCTGATGTATTTTAATCTCTTTCTCAGAGCATGGCTGGACTGCCTCCTGGAGTACAAGGGGCACACAGGGTAGAAAGGGGTCACTGGGGTCACCTGTCTGAGCACTCCTGAACCAACCATGTAAAGGAGCTCACTCAAGAACAGCTTCTTAGGGGTTTAAAGTGATCGCAGTTGCAGTTCCATGCTGCTGGGTTTGAGAATAATTTACTAGATTCAAGAATCAACTAATATGCTGATTTTCACAAATGAGGAAACCAAAGCTTAGATGTGTTAACATTTCCAATGTCACTCAGAGAGTAAGTGATGGAGATTGGAATCCAATCTAAGCGGTCTAGCTTAAATCCAATACATTTGTCCACACTGCGAGCCTATAGTTCGATGGAGAGTAAAACAAGAGGTAAGAAGTCTGTGACATCTGATTGTGTGTGTGCACATGCATGCACACACGTGTGTATCTTCTTGTATATTTGTATTTGTGTTTCTGTGTATCTGTATGTGTGTGTTTATATCTGTTTGTATCTGTGTATGCGTGCGTGTGTCTGTGTGTGTGTGAATGTATCTGTATGTATAGCTATGTGTTCATGTATATATCTGTGTATATGTATGTGTCTGTATGCATGTGTGTCTGTGTGCATGTGTGTAGCTGTGTGCTTGCATATCTGTATTTGCATGTATGTGTATAGCATTGATAGTTACTGAATCCCTGCCATCCCTCTCCTCAAAAAAGAAGATATGAATCCCTCACATTAGTCAATCAAACAACTTTGTAAGAACCACTGAGTAGAAAACGCAGCTGAGATCAGTTGTGATGAATCAGGTTCTAATCAATAAAACACTCAAAGGGAAGTGTCACAGAGAGCAGAATTTTCAAATGAATCTGCTTTCCTCAAAGAAAATGTTTCAGACTGTAAATTTTAAATACAAGTGAGATACCAAACTGAGCAGCCAGGGTTACAAAACCAGAGTCATCAGAGCTCCTTCGGAAGACAATAGTACAGTATACTTAAGTGTATTAATCACATGTGGCTAGGATGAAAATCACCATGGAAATCTTCAAAACAACCCCTCTTAACCAATGCATTCTCGGGGGGAAAATGTATCCAATATCAAGAATAGTGCTTTACCTCCTCCGACGTGAAAAGGATTAATCTTGGCAAACCACACAGGCCCTTCTCCTTAATATCAGGACAATATTTGTATCTAGCTAAATTCATTGCATACATATTGGACACTGAGCCACCTGCAGAAACAAAATTTGAATGTCATATTTACAGCATGAATTCTTAGTACCCAAAGGACCAGTTAGGCTGGAAGGCCCTGAATGGATAGACCTGCTCTAGCCTAATAAAAATTCATCTCCAAAATCACCCAAACACAGACCTCCACCCTTTACTCTGAATATCCCATTGACACTTCCTTAATCTCTATAGTTCCAGAACTTTCCACTTCAGCAAAGAGGGAAGTATACTTCTATCCTTTTAGCTTAGAGGCTTTTCAAGCTAAAATTTCCACCTTTGAGCCTAGACTCAGGGGGAGGGCCCAAATCTGTGTTGTCCATAATACTCTGTCCACCACCTGATTGATGGAATTGGAATGAAAATACATGTTCATCTTTGGCTCCATGAAGACATTGCAGAATAAACAAATGTGATTTAGGGACCTTAAGAAACACTGATTGAAAAACGTAGAGGATTTATCATTGCCTTTCCAAGCTGAGGAATTCATTTGTATTACCTAGAAATCCTAACTGTAGACATATAAATCCTAAATTGTAGACATCTCATTTGTTAATTATGCATGCCATTAATTTAGCATTTATGCAAAATCACTACGTAAAAGTATCAGCTCCATGCTTACCAAGTAGCACTATTAACAGCCAACTTCAGGACATATACATGCCTACAAGGAGAGGTTCTTTAACTGAAGAGATGTTTAGACGCTCGCAATGGAAGGGTGATGGAAATAACTAAGTGTACTCACCTGGGTTAAATATTCCATCCCCTTCTTTCCAGCCAATACATTCAATCATTTTCTTCAGAACCGCTTCTTCCACTAACAGAAACACTGGGGACACCTCATACGTATAACTAGACAGATATAAAAAACACTTCACTTCTATGACTAGAGTCAAAACATCCCTTTGGTGTCCCAAGAAATGCACAGAGTCTCATGAAACCCAGTGGCTGCCGATGTGAGGTAGTCTCTGGGAATCTATCCGCTGGAACTAGAGAAGAACTCAATCGGTGATACTGCTAGTCACGGTTAAATGTCAATAGCTAGTAGCTTTACACAAGCTACTTCAGGAAACTTCAATCCACGAGGAAAGAAGAAGGCAGGGCATCATCTCCGTGTTAGCCAGGTGTGTTCCAGTTTTTAGATACTTACTGCATTATTTGCTGACTGATACTGGTTAAAGAGAAGCTGCCATCTTGGTATGCTTTACTGGGCTGCTACTATGCTATGAGCACAACATCTCTACATGGAGGCTCTGTGTCCTGAAAATGGCTTCTTCTGCCACATTAGCTCTGTCTGCACAGGTAGGAGGCATTCTATGGCTATCTTTTATTGTGTGATGATTTTACTGCCAAGCTGTATCCATATTTCTTACTCTAGACTAGGACCCAGTCATCAAAGGGCCTTGTTACATTAGCTTTGTTATTATGTGGCAGACAAAGGAGCTGCCTCCTCAAGGCCACAGCCCTCCCTGTGGCATCAATTCTTGAGGTCTGGTCCCTGCAGAGATCTCTCTGGGGTCAGGAGAGATTGTCACTGAGCCTGTATGATGGCTAACCCTGCATCTGCCTCCCTCCCTACCTCTGTAATCCCTCATGTTGATCCTAAGTGTGCCCTGCTCATTGAAGCCTACCCAGAGGAGCTTCCCGTGAAATCCAAACTCCATCAGTTTAGTACCTGGCTCTGTAATGTTTAAGTCTCTTCTCTTTCCAGAGTGACTAAATATCTCTAATCTCCTTTGAAATTAGATGATTGCATTAAATTCTATCTAAATAAAGGTGTACTGTAAACACGTAGGCTAATCAGATGTGTTTAGATTTATAGTAGCAGAATTTGATGGCTTTATTTTAACATCTAGGAGGGAAACCAGATGTTTTGCCTTTGGAACAAAGGCAAAAGAATTGAACACCTACTATGTAGCGTCTGCCTGTGTGCCAAGCACTCTACAGATGTTGTATCTTAAAAATAAGACAGGCTCTGTTTTCAGTCATGCTAGGAAACCAGTTTACACATACCAAAAGTGCGAAAAAGAGTGCATATATTTGTGGGGAATTAAAATATAGATAAAATAATCACTCAATGTGTTGTAAGCATCTTACTGAAAACTAGCCCAACTCTACGTTGGGAATAGACCTGCAGGTGAAGGAGTAGAGGATGTAGCAGAAAGGGTCATCAGGGGCCAAGAGGACAGCAGTTTAATAGTTCATAAACCTCTAATTGTATCAGATTAAATAACTCAGGACAGGAGTTATAAGACTTCTACAGGGAAAGAGTCAAAGAGCAGAACTTGACCATCTTTTCTAACCATCTACTTCTGTTTGCTCCGCCCATTGGAACCTGGCGTCTGCCCTCATAGAGGTACCTTCATATTCATGAGGTCACCTCCAACATTCACAGTTCTCATCCAGGGACAATGCTCAGTCTTCATATTGGTTAGCTATTGAACAACACGCTGTAAAGGATGCATATTCCTTCATGGCTTCCACACTGATGCCCTCCCTCCTTCTTGGCTGATCCTCTGCCTTCTAATCATTAAAGATCCAGGTTCAAGGCTCAGTCGTGAGCTCTGTTCTCTCCTTACTCCTCAGTCCTCAGACCTGTGGTTTTTCCACCCTGGATTCTCACTGATTCTCACTGAGCTGTGTACAATGGCAAACCTAAATAGCATGCATATTTCATTGGTCTGCTTGGAACCCAGGCATGGTGATATTTTTTATAGCTCCCAAGTTAATTCCAATGAGCAGTGAGGGTTCAGAATCACTGGCTTCAAAATCTCATCCATGCCCATTACTTCAAATACATCCTTTGCTCAGTGTCTTTCAAATGTACACCTTTCTTATTGATATCAGAAGTCCAGGCCCATAGGTCTGTTTAGTTGAGTATGTTAAGGTCATTGCAAATTCTAAGGCCCACAGTTGAAATCAAATTCTTGATGTTGCCTCATCCACTACATACTTGAAAACTATGTTTCTTCCATTAGTGACCATAACCCAGCCACAAAGGGCTGAAACCCAGGCATTACCTTAGAAACTTCCCTCTAACTCTGCTTTCCAAGATATAACACATCATATCTACTCATTTATGTTTTCTCTTCTTTTGGGTATATGTGTATAAGCATGCATGCTCATGTGTGTGTGGGTGTACATGTACATCTGTGTACACGAATCCAGAGGCCAGACGTGGCCATCCACCTTGTTTTTTGAACTGGGATCTCTCCCAGGGACCCGGGGCTTACCAATTTGGCTGTGTTGGCTCACCAGGGAGTCCCAGGGATCCGCCTGTCTCAAGCTCCCCAGTGCTGGTATTACAAGCACATTCCTACTGCTTCTAATTCCATGCAAGTCCAAACTGCTACTGTCTCTCATGTGACTAAGGAAATCCTTTCTTAATTAATTCCTTTGCTCTACTCTATTCCCAGAAGAGTTGTGTGTGTGTGTGTGTGTGTGTGTGTATGAAATGGGGGGGGGGCACATGTGCCACGCTGCATATGTGGAGGCCAAAGGACAACCTTCAGGTACTGATCCTCTTCTTCCTTCTTCCTTGTTTGAGACAGCATCTCTTTGCCAATGCTAAAGCCAGGATAGCTGGCCTGGAAGCTTCCAGAGAGTCTCCTGCCTCTGTTTCCTGTTTTCCCATGACACCCTGAGATTACAGACACTGGCATTACCGAATCTAGTTTTTGCATGAGTTCTAGGGGTCTTAACTCAGGATGTCAGGCTTGACTAGCAAGTGCTTGTACCTACTGAGCCATCTC
>NW_008349083.1:417851-456243 GCF_000622305.1 Nannospalax galili | reverse complement strand
TTCCGATCTATGATGATGATGATGGTAATGATGATGATGACGATATGACAGGGTCTCCCTAGTTCCAGCCTGCCTGGAACTCACTATGGAGACCAGGCTAGCTTTTAACTCAGAGACCTGCCTGCCTCTGCCTGCCGGGTGCTGGGATTAAAGGCGTGTACCGCCACTCCTGGCTCCCCTGGCTCCCCTGGCATTTTTGAACAGCAAATGTCACCCAATGATTTTGAAACACTCAAGTATGTGGAGTAGCTCATGAGCATGGAATGCAAGGCCCTGAGAGTCTGCCTCTCTAAATCTCTTTGGTCTTGTCTTCCACTACAATCCCTGTTGTTCTGTCAGCTACACCCACACTGACCTTTCAACACAGAGTGTGGCATTCTGCCTCCCACCACAGGGCCTTTGTACATGCCGTTCTCAGTACTTGTAACTTGTCCCTCTCACATTCACCTAGTTAACTCTTACCAATCCTTCTCTTAGCTGTTACTTTTTCAAAGCAAAGGCTTTCCTAGGACCAACCAAGAAACATTTCTCCACTTAATTTTTATAACACAACATACCTGTCTCTAAGGGAAAGTTATAATTATTTGTTCATTTTACATTAATGATATTTAGTATGGCTTTTCTTTCACCAGGCTTTATACTTCCCAAGGATAGATTCGTGTGTGTGTGTGTGTGTGTGTGTGTGTGTATATGTGCTTGTTCATATGTATGTACATTTACATGTTTTGTACATGTGTGTGTGTGCATTTGCATGCATGTATAGGTCAGAGGACACCCTTAGGTGTGGTTCTTCAGGAGCCATTCATCTTGAGTTCTTTTTGTTTGGTTTGGTTTTTTTTGAGACAGGGTCTCCCTGTAGCCCCAGCTGGCCTGGAACTCACTATATAGACCAGGCTGGCCTCGAACTCACAGAGATCTGCCTGCCTCTGCCTCCCGAGTGCTGGGATTAACGGCATACACCACCTTGTTTTGAAACAGGGTCTCTCAGTGGCCTAGAGGTCAACAGGTAGGCTAGGCTTTTTGGAATTACAAGCAAACACTACCATACCTGACTTTTCACTTGGATTCCAGGGGCTAAACTCAGGTCCTCGTGCTTGTGAGGCAAGCACTTTACCAATGGAACCATCTCCTTAGCCCAAGGTTTGTCTTTAATTTGGTCTCTAATACGTAGCATACACATAGCTTTTTGATCACGGGTCAATAGTGATTTGCTTAACCGGTTTCTCTGTTTATTGAATGCACCCATGCCTGATAAACCTATCTCACAACTCCTCCAATATGGTTTGGAGTCCTAAGACTGCATTCCTAATCCTGAGACTTTGCGAGACAAATCATTAGAGAGAAATTCATAAAATAAGATTTCATGGAATTAATCACCATCGCTAACTTCCAGTTGCACAGCACTTACATGCTCGGATTTAATGCTTCTGTGATAAACCGGCCTGCCAAGGAGTAGTAATCAAGCCCAGCATACAACTGGTTGAAAAATCTTGGGTGATCTGTAAATGGAAAACAAAATATTCACCTATGCAGTGGTGGAGTAACAACGGATCTTTCAGACAAGGAAAGCAGCCATGTAAGCATCAAGACAGATGTAATGTAATTCCATTTATAGGATATTCAGAATGGGCAAAGAAACCTACAGGACAGAGGTAAGGATTCTGATATGTTGGGAAGGCCTTGTCAACTGGGCAGGGATGGAAGAAGACTTTGGGTGCTGGAAATGGTCCTCAGGTTCATGTGGCAAGCACTTTATCAGCAGGAGCTGTCTTCCCAGCCCTCAAGCTCTTTTGCATAACTGTCTCCAAGGCAATGTTTCTCATTAAAACTGGAGCACTCAAGACCTTTGCTTTAACCTCTGCTCTCTCCAGCAGTCCACACCCACGCGGTGCCCTGGAGAAACAGATCTTAGCATCGTTTTTCCAAGTGCCACAGCCTGCTGGTGTCTTCAGAGAGTATCGATGTTCATGCGCACTGCTCTCAACTTCAAATATGTTTCACAAGCAATGGGGTCCACCTCTAGAGACAGTGAGAAAATGGCCTTTTCAGTCCTTGGGCTGCAGAGCATGAGTGGCTTGAAGCAGATGGGGTGAGATGTGATTCATCCCCTGGCTCAGCTCAGACACTTCCAGATTCAACCTACTTCAAACGTGAGCTCCTTTAAGACTCCATCATGGAGTTAGAACTTCCTGCTTTTTTTTTATTCTTTCCTCTTTCCTCAATATAAAAGGACTCTAAAGGTCTTGGGCTTTCCACAGTGTGAATATTCACACCAAACACCAGGCTAACTGGCTTGACATTCTCAGTCATAAGAAACCCAGCATGACAAAGAACACAAAGGCAGGGGGCTCGTTCTAATTTAGGACATGTGAGGACCATGTTGGTTAGTGTTGTCTCAGTATATTACAGAATTTAATGGGTTTCTTTTTCTTTCTCTTTAAACCATGGGTTCAGTTAAAAAAAATCTAAGTAAATGTCTTTTCAGTTGAAACATGGAAAATTCTCTCTGATCTGGCAAAGACATGCAGACATTGCTACAAGTAATTTTAATAGGATTTTTTAAAGTTCTGTGTTAATTTATGATTGATTTCCATGGTAACATTATGGAAAATACCCAGTAAACTGAAAGAAAATTCTATTGCATTAAATGTCATTCTACACTTCTGACAGGCACTATAATAACGAGATAGGTATCTCTGCTTGTGAAATGCTGAGTTTTTGATACACGTACCAGACTTTCCCAAGGGAATCTAATCCAATTATTTTTAGCCAGGATTTTATGGTGTTTTTTCCACTAAGTTTAGCTCAGTGTCACAATTCACAAAGCATAATGCTTGTATAGATTAAGTGCCAGATTATCTTCACACCACAAGAGGACGTGTGTATTCTAGAAAGTTAGTGTGCCCCCTTTGAAACTTCTTCTCTGGGTGTATGTCCTATGGTGACAATCTGGCTAGTGACACACTATTACTGTGCTTAGTGAAAAGCCATAGTAGCGATGTCGTTCCTGAGAAAGTCACACCAAAACTTAACATGGATGTGTTTTTCTTGTTGACTTTAAAATTTTTTTGAGACAAGGTCTCATGTAGCCCAGGCTGGCCTAGAACTCACTCTGTAGCTGAAGATGACCTTGAATTTGTGACCCTATGGCCTCCACCTCCTAAATACTGAGATTACAGGTGTGCACTACCACATCTGCTTTGTGTGGTGCTAGAGACTGAGCCAGGGCTTCGTGCACGCTAGACAAGCACTCGACCAACTGAGCCACATCCCCAACCCTCCTATTTCTCTTACATCTGCCTGAAGGCTTTTACTTTTGATCTTGTCAGAGTTGATAAAATAATTAGGTAATTAGCAGTTGCCAAGAGTTAATCAGTGTCTTCTCAATAAATCTACTTCTGTTTACGCATTAAAGACATCTTTTTGAACTTCTTTCCAAATTTAAGCAATAATAAGTATGAATGGTAATAGATTGCCCCAGTTACAAATGGAGGATGAGAATTTCCCAGAAAGAGACTAATGTCTAACAGACTCCCCACCAATGTATCTTTGGCATTGACCTCAAATCTGTATTGGGATTAAAGGATGAATACAGAAATCAACATCAGAACCACAATTTGTTAGACCCAAGTTTTTTGTTCCACAGACATTTAGCATCTTCAGTTTTATTAAGAGGTGGTTATCTTAACTGGCTCAGCAATTAAGAGTACTGACTGCTCTTGCAGAAGACCCTGGTTTGAGTCCCAGCACTCACATGGTGGCTAACAACCATCTGTAACTCCAGTTCCAGGGGAATCCAACACCCTCTTCTGACCTCTGTGGGCACTAACACAAGTGCACTTATGTACATGCAGACAATACACTCATACACATAAAACAAAAATAATTAAGAATATTTTTAAGAAGTGAATATCAGAGATAGGTCAAGGACATGAACCCCACAATTCTTACTGGTTTTGACGCTGAAGCGAATGACCTCCTGGCAGAGTTTCAGCAGCTTGTCCTGTGGCTCACCCCTGTCCCTCATCTCCAAGTCAAGGAGCTGCCTCAGCTGTTCAGGGGGCTGCCACTCACACACCTGGGGATTGAGCAGCAGCACACCATTAGGAGAGCTCCCAGCAGCGCCCAGGTTGGGGGTGTTTGACGAGCCAGGGCTCTGTCCAAAGTTAGCTCCTAAGGACTAGGAGAGCTAGGGGTCAAACCTGCTATGGCTTCAGGCCAGCAGGAAGGAAGCTAGGAGAGCAGAGTGGATCCCTCTGGGACTAGAGAGGTCCATTTAGATCTCCTAGGAAAAACAGCACCAGACCAGTGCCACAAGGTAAGAGCTAAGAGCAGAGTGAGTCAGGCAGGGGTTAGGGGGCAGTAACAGGGCACTCTGGGGTAAGTGGCAGAGGCTGGAAAGGAAGGCAGCCTGTAGGAAGGAAAAGCAACGGACCACAGAGGAGACAGAGCACATGTGAGAAGTTATGGAACCTTAATACAACTAGAACATAGATTTCCAGGAAGAGAAAAGCAATAAGCAAAGCAAGGCACTGATATACCTTCCTCAGAGCTCTCCTTCTGTTCCCTTCCCCCACAGGATCTGCCAGCCCTGTTGCTAGAGCAGCCCTCTCTCCTGCTCTCTCTCCCTCTCCCTCTCCCTCTCCTTCTCCCTCTCCCTCTCTCCCTCTCCCCCTCTCCCTCTGCTTCTCCCTCTCTCCCTCTCCCTCTCCCTCTCCTTCTCCCTCTCGCTCTCTCTCTCTCCCCCTCTCCCTCTGCTTCTCCCTCTCTCCCTCTCCCTCTCCCTCTCCTTCTCCCTCTCGCTCTCTCTCTCTCCCCCTCTCCCTCTGCTTCTCCCTCTCTCCCTCTCCCTCTCCCTCTCTCTCCCTCCCCTTCTCCCCCTCTCCCTCTGTCCCTCCCCTTCTCCCCCTCTCCCTCTGTCCCTCTCCTTCTCCCTCTCTCCCTCTCACCCTCAAGCCATAGCCACTCCTTCTCACTCTCCATTTCCATCAAGGTCAAAGTGGAACTTCTTTCAAGGACACAAAACCATTCTACTTTGTTGGCTTCTCTGTCTGCGTGTCTGCTCCCATCTCATCTAGCATCCCACATCCTGGCTGACTCACCCCCTTGTTCCTTGGACATACCAGACATCCCATCACTGGGTGTCCGCATAGCTATGCCCTCTACTTGGGATGTGTCTCCCTCACCCACTTATCTTCATAGTGAAGTCCCTACTTTTTGCAAAGATTTGCTCAAATATTTCCATTTCTCAATGACAGCAACCCTTGAGTCTCTTGCTTAAATTTCCACCTATCCAAGATGCAATCACTATTAATACCCCCAACGCCCTCCTGTCTTCTATCTATAGCAAGTATCACCAAGCTATTTATTCATCTTCTATGTCCTATATAATCTCTATAAGAGCCGAGCTTGGTCATTTAAGGACCCTGAATGCCTGACACAGAACTTGCTGCTTTATAGCTGCTTGGTAAAGATGCATCAGGACACAGGTTTTCTGACTGTAATGGGTTGCAGAAGGGATTGTTGAGGAGAAGGAGGGGAAGATGAGGCTCAAGTATAATCTAAGGTATTCAATGACTATGTGTTGACTAAATGGGGAGATAAAGCTAGCTCAAGGTGGGCTTTATGGAGCACATTGAAATGTTCAGGATGGGCAGGAAAGGGCTATAGCTACATTTTAGATAATATCTTTGGTTGCTGTGTCAGGAGCCCAAGGAAAAATAAAACGGGAAGGAAAAGCAATCGCTCACAGAGCAGATAGTGGCAGTCTGTATGAGGGAAGACTGTGTAAACATAAGGCTTATACTTTCCAGATGGATTTAAAATGCAGAATCAACAGAGCTTAGAAATAAATTAAATGTTGAACTTGAGAAAAAGGGGTGTGCTAAGGATGAACCTGGGGTGTCTATCTAGGTCACAGGATATCATGGTGGTAGTGGGTTCCAGAAGGACCTGATAGGGACAATGAGACATGAGTATGCCTAGCCTAAGTCATCTTTAGAACAGCTGACATGAATGTACCCATCAATCTGAGGCTCTTATGAAGGATCAGGGACAGCGTACTAGGCCTCCTGTGATGACTGATGTATCAGGGGACAGATGTCACAGCTCTTTAGCAGAGAGAGGACAGGAGCCCTGGGAAATGTCCACACTTAAGGAATGGCATGGCAGGGACAGCCCATGTTAGGGAGGGTGACAACAGGAGAAGGGAGACCGCTAGGATGGTTTAGTGGGACCCAAGACAAGAACAGAGTTTTCTAGGGAGAAGATTCCACTGCCAAATGATGGTGAGAAGACAAGTTAGATAAAGACCAAGAAGCTCTCCTGGGAGTCATCACCAGGGAGGTGTTCTTGGCAAGAGCAATGTGACTTGAGGGGTGGGGGTGGAGGCCAGATTGTGCTGGAGTGAGGAGGTAGGAGGTGAAGAACAGAGGGAGGGACTGCAGACATCTTTAAAAAGCTTGGCTGTGGAGGGGAGGCAAGGCAAGAGACCGGGGAACAGCCAGGGGGGTGAGAAGCCAGGGAGGTGGGAAGTACAGGAGGAAATAGCAAGTTGTGTGAAAAGTGTGAAATTCAGCTCCCATCATGCATCCCTGGCAGACAGAGGTGAGTCAGAAGTGCCGGAGACCACCTACGGGGAACGACCACGGGCACACAAATGAGTCTCAAGTGAACTTTGATGAGGGAAAACTGCAAGTCTCAAAGGCTCCTTACGAAATGAATCAATGTACAAGGCTTCCTGAAGCAGGAGCTAGAGAGACAGAAAGAAGCGCAGTGGATTACAGGGGCTAGAGGGGCCGGGGGAGGGGCCAGGAGGGGCAAAGGAGAGTGTGGGGGTGTGGAACTGGTCTGTACCTTTGTTTTCTCCTTCTGCCTTTGTGTGTATATGTGGACACATATGTGCGGAGGTCAGAGGACAAGCTCAAGTTTCACTCCTCCGCTGTCCACATTACTGGTAGAGAACAAGGTCTCTCTATGGCCTGGAACTTGCTAATCAGGCTAGCCTGGCTGGCAGTAAGCTCCAGGGATCTTCCTGTCTCTGTCTCCCTTGAGCTGGGATTACAAGCATGAACCACCATGTCATTTCCTTTAATATGGAGTCTAGGGGTCAAACTCAGGCTCCCCTTTACTGACTTAGCTGTCCTAGCTACCACCCCACACCTCTCCCTACCACTCTGCTGCCTTTTAGAGACAGAGACTCACGTAGCCCAGGCTGGCCTTGAACTTGCTACATAGCTGAGGATGACCCCTCCACCTTCCAAGTGCTTAACTTATAATTGTTCTATATCTTTTTTGCTACCAGGCTTCTCAAATTGGCTAGAACTGTGCAGCCAAAGGAGTATCTTTTACTGAATATGTAACGTTACAATGCAGATTTTTCTAAGTGGCTGAAAACAAACTAGAAGTGACTATTGCCCAGTGCAGACCACCACTGCAGACCACCTTTGAAGGGTATCTTGTCGGGTCTCAGGAAAGGTAGACTAAGTTAGTTGTAGACAAATTTCACCTGCTGTCTCAACCCCACTCAGCTTTCACCCCAACTTTGCATGCATAGAAAGCTCACATACCCCCTATATTGTGGTCATCCTGGGGTTCCAACTAAGGATTGCACCTGTCCCTTAATTAGGGTCCTACATCCCCTTCTTGGCTAATCTCCCTTAGACATTCTGTGTCAGCCCTTCTTCCCAAGGGGACAAAGAGACCTACTGTTGTTCTGAGAGCATCTTTCACTAACACAATATTATTCCTGCTTCCTTTGCCATCATTAGACACCAGAGCCTCCACCCAACTTCTCTCTGCCCTCCACAATCATATTTAACCTTTGTACTCTTCCTCAAAGTTCCTGTACTTCTGTGAACGTCCAAAACGCCTGCTCCATCTCACAGCACTTACCACCCTCACTGGGACCGCCTTGTTCTTGTTACAAATGAAAATTTACCCTTCCACTTGGGTTCTAAATTCAGTTCAAAACCAGGTCTTTATCTTGTGCTTCTTTATTTCCTCGAGGGCTCAATTTAATGCCTCTAAAGTAGCTAGCATTCAGTTAATATTTAATTACTGAATGAAGGCCAATTAGAAATAAAAACTTAGCCAGGCATGGTAGCTAACACCTATAATCCCAGCACTCAAGGGGCTAAAGTAAGAGGATCAGTTGGAGGTCAGCCTGGGTTACATAGACCTTGTCTCAGAAAACAAATCCAACAGTCCAGCATGGATAGGGGAGGGGCACATGAGGCCCACCTCTAGTCCAGCTGGTACTGGCAGCTGATGGATGATCTCCAGGGAGGCAGTCTTTGGGTGGTTGCCCATGATCCAATGGATGACTGGCACTCCAACCAGCAGCGGTAACTGGACATGAAGCTGGGAGGAGGACACAGTGGAGGAGGTGTGGGAAGAGTTGGACGGTGTAGTGGGGGAGGAAAATGATCAAAATGCATTGTACATGTGTATGAAAACCCAAAGGACAAATGAATGTCAAAACATACAAGAATGAAAAGGAAATAATAAAAAATAAGCTTCGCCAGTGGAGAAGCAAGCACCTAAGCAAAGAGGATGCAAACTATTTCATAAAGAAATAAGGAAGAGATGAATATGTGATTATAAATATGTCCTCTGGATGGATAAGAACTACCACCATCAATTTTGCCTTGAACTTGTTCAAGAGATAGTGACATGCTCAGAGATCATGACAACCTACTTTGCTAGTTTTCTTATTAGTGGCCAACATTTCAGAATAAATACCATCACCTTCAAATTCTGTTACAAATGGCATTTACTTCCAGCTCACATAATTAGGGAAAAAATTCTCCCCTGCGTGTTCATTTGTGGTAATCCAATTCCAATAGGAAAAGTGATTGCAGTGATCAAAGACAATTTAGCAGGTTTTAGAGGCGTCTCGGGTGTGTGAAGGACAGGTTAAGAATGCAGATGCTGAAGCCCTTCTGCCTGGATTTTAGCCTTGGCTCTGACACTTGCTCGTATGTGACCTGGTCAAGATATGTGACCTCCACACACCTCACTTTCTCCCTCCTTTCTAAAACACTAACAGTTAACATACTTGCTTCTCTAAGACTTTTCTAAGGATTATTTGAGTATATGCATGTGTGTATGTGAATGCCTGTGAGTCTGTGTTCCTGTGCGTGCATATATATGTGCAGGTGCACATGTGTGCCTGTGCATGTGAAAGCCAGAGGACAGCCTCAGCTGTCATTCCTAAGGAGGTCCCATCCACTTTGTTTTCTCGAGACAGGATCTTTCATTGGCCTAGAGCTCACCTGAGGAAGCCAGGGTGGCTGGACAGGGAGTCCCACGGATCTGTCTACTTCCATCTCCTTGGGCTGATGTTATAAGTTCACACCATCGCACTGAGCTTTTGTATGTGGGAACTGGGGATGAAACTCGGGTCTTGATGCTTATGGCTCATTTCCTTTATAGAATAAGCTGTCTCCGCTAAAGCGGATACATGAAGGAACATTGCTTCTTGGTCTTTTCCCTTATCTTTCTCAGCTACTTCTCTCATACAAGCCAGGCCACCTGCCCAGGGACGGTGCCTCCCACAGCAAGCTAGGCCCTCCTACACCAATCGGCAGTTAAGAAAATATCCCACAGAAAACCCGATGGAGGAAATTCTTCAAATGAGGTTCCCGCTACTGGGTGTGTCATGTTGGCAATTAAAACTATTATATCCTCAGTCCCATGTGTAAAGATTAAATGTACAGTATACATGGCCTGGGCCTTCGAGCAGAGCCCAGTATGGAGTATGTTTACAGTAGATGCTGCCTGAAGGGAATCTAAGCTTCACTTAAGCCTCATTCTGAGCCTATATTTCCATCCTAGACCTAGTAATCAGTATCAGCCAGGAGTCAGATTTAATACCCCAAGAATTTTAGTCTGACCTCAGGCAAGCTTCTAAGGACTTTTAGATAAATTTGAAAAGTATTGCAGCTTTTTCCCCATTCTTCTTGATTTTCACTAGTGACATAAAGTACATGAGAAAACGGGAACACGTTTTCCTGTGGCGGAGTCCTTATAATCAAATTATTACGCAGGGCAGGGAAGGGGCTTCCTCCCTGTGCTTCATGGCCTTCTCCTCCAGTTAAGCCCTGGGGTCAATCTCCCAGTAAGTGAGAACCAACAGGAAAGAGCCAGTCCTTCAGGAAAGTAGGTGCCACATGGTGGCCAGCGAGGGAGGTGGCCCCAACTATGGCATCAGACATCCCCAGGAGGCAATGCTCTGGAGGAGTCAAACCTTGGACGTCAAGGGCTCTTAGATTGAGCCACATAGATGTGGGAAATTGTTATCCTTCCCATTCTTGGGGATTTTTAATCTCTCTCTCTCTCTCTCCCTCTCTCCCCCACCCCCATGATGAATGCCAGCATGGCATGCTTATACCATATATGACAAAGCCCATGTGTGAAGATCAGGGAGGACAACTTCGGGTCTCTATCCTCACTTTTCACGTTGCTTGACATGGGCTCTGTTTGTTATTTACCTCTGTGTATACTGAGCTAGCTGGCCTTTGGGTTTCCAGGGACTCTCCTGTCCTGCTCATCTTGCTATAGGAGCAATGGGATTCCAGGTGTGTGTGTTACTGTGCACAATTTTACATGGGTTCTGGGGTTCCAAACTCGGGTCTTCATGCTTTCATGGCAAAGACTCCACCCACTGAGCCGCTGCCCCAACCCCCACTAGTATTATGGGTTTTCTTTTTACCTTTTCATTGACGTCTGTGGCTTTCAAAACTACTTCTTCCATTATTAGCCTACAGGTTTCTTCAACAAATTTTTCTCCCGCTTTCACGTCTGTTTGGGGGCCATTCAGTACAACCCCATCCACAAGAACAGGGCTCTTCTTACTTGGGGTCATCTCCTGCCGATCAGGGGCTCCTGGAAGCACACAGAGTGTTTGAGAGACTCTAATGAGTTCACACAACAGAATACAGGCAAAGAAATAAAACCAGTCACTCTACAAATGGCATTTGTTTATAACTTCCCTACATATCCATATTATTTGTTAAGCACATTTCACCCCACATCTGTCCACCTTTCCTTTCTTGTCCCCAACTTCCTGTTAACCCCCTTTGTCCCTTGGCATATTTTCTTTTTACATATGAAGGGACCATTTAGAATACTGATGTTCACAGTTGTTTATGGTGCCCCACAGCATGAGAGACTTAAGAAAATTTCACAAAGCTCTTGATTTGTAAAGTAAGAAAAGCCATCTTACGGCATGTGTTCCTCTGTGTTGGGCTGTGTTAGCTCCTGGAGTGGAGGGCCACTGGTTCAGTGTCACATCAGGACTGGCTGGGAAGGTTGTCACTGTGCACATGCTGAATGGTGAAACTGAAAACCAATTCTACTCCCTTGCCAGAGAGATGTTTTACAAGACAAGCACTGCTCAAAGACAGTGAGTGACTTTTGCACAGAACAGGCTCCATTCCTTAGATTCACCCCTGCTCCCACCTCAGCAAAACAGAGAGATAGAGATAAGGAGTTAGATGTCTATTTGGGGAAAGAGAAGGGGAAATACCTCTTCTAATCCCACTGGAAGTTAACACTGCTTCTATGTCATAAGCTTCATTTCTGTTTGTTTGTTTGCTTGCTTGCTTATTTGTTCGTTTTGAGACAAGTTGGCCTCCACCTTGCTATATAGCCAAGGATGACTTTGAACTCCTGATCCTCCAGCCTCCACCATCCAAGTGCTGAGATTAGACGTGCATACCCCCATGCCTGGTTTATGCTGTGCTATAGATCTGACTCAGGGCTTCATGCATGCTGGGTGCATACACTACTAATTAAGCTACATCCCCAGCCCTTGCCCTCTTGGAATTTACAGCATGTATTTGTTCATAACTTCAGATTCTACTCCATCAAGCAGCAAGATCACACAACTGAGTCAAAATTCTCCATCCTTCTTTCCTTTTATAAGCTTAGCATCTCTCAGTCCTAGGAAGAAGCACTGTGTGGGAATACAGACAATGGAACCCAGCCACACACAAATTGTTTTCCCACAGAAAGCAAGAATACACTCCTAAAATGGAATATCAAATAGAATTTTATATTTATAAAAATCCTATATTTGATGTGTCTGAATCACAGAAGAAGCCGAGGGGTCATCTGGGTACCTTCAAGAAAGCAAACACAGAAATCTTCAAAGGCAGAGAACTTGTCGTCTCCTTCTTGAAGGACAGGCCTCACCCACGTGTCTCTCTAAATGGAAATGCCCTCTTCCTTCAGGTGCAGGTGGTTCACTGGCAGTTTCCCTATGAGCTAAATTTCAAAGTCTACACAAAAGTAAGTTCCTGTCTTTCAAAGACTGTCTTCTTCAGCATGTGGGCATGCCCAGAGGTCTGGGAAAGTCCCATAGCTCATCCAACTCACTCCTATAAGCACATCAAACACACGTGAAAAAGACCTGAGGTGTCTCATGACTGTAATTCCAGCACTTTGGGAGTCTGAGGCAGGGGGATTGACAGGAATTTGAGGTCAACTTGGGCTACATAGTGAATTTCAAATCAGCTCCAACTAGAAAATGAAACTATATCAAAGATAAAAAGGAAGGACAGACAGAGACACAGGGAGACAGAGACAGAGAGCAAAGTGTAATAAAGAAAGAGACAGAAAGAGAGAGGGAAGGAAGGGAGGAGGGAGGGAAGAAAAGATCTTTCTAAACACAAGCAAAGACCTACTGCATGAACATACAATGTCCTGTCATTTAAGCTTAATCATATTTTCCTTTTCAGCCACTCTTAAGGAAGACTAAATGATACAAATATGCCATTCATCCTAATTTCATATTTAAAGACTACTGGCTAAATGGCTCTCTGATTCAGAGGCACTGTGCTGTCCTTCAAATCCCTCCCTACGTTCACAGCCCAATCCCTCAGAAAGGATAACAAGAAGCACCCAGAACAAAGGCTCCTGCCGCCCTGTCTGCGGTGCCTTCAGCCTCTCATGGTGCAGTTCCAGTCCAGGCAGAAGGCAGGAGCTGAACACGCTCAGGACTACACAGCTGGACGAGCAACTAAAGGCTGAAAGCCAACCTAGAAATCTATATCTAAGAGGGAGGTTTGCTACTTCCCCAAAATAGCCTTCCACAGAAACTGCTCCTGGAGCCTAACCCAGATAGCCAAACAGTACAAACAGTATCTGCTACAAGTTCTTATTCGATTCTCCGCCCCCCCCCTTATAATCCACAGGTTCAGTTAGCTGTGGAAATTTAAGAAACAATTTATGAAAGTATTTTTTAGTCCTGCACCTCTACAAAGCATCTTACATTTTAAATCCATCTAAACACATTGTTGGTCTATTTTCAAAACTATCTAATTATATTATTTTGGAATATTTCTATGCTTTGCGAAGGATCAAACAATATTCATATTTATTTATTTATTTTTTATGCCTCAGACAAATTTCTTCTGAAAATTAAATATTCTAGTAAAGTTCTGTGGCTTGCTAAACCCTTTAACACTATTGCTGATAAAGATATCAGATGCATATGTCTTGGGCAGATGTCCCGAGTTTGGGACAGGCAGGGTCTGCAGTCCCCATGTCCACTTCCATTCCTTGGGAGGGGGTGTCCAGAGCCCAGGGATGGAGCTCAACTACTTTCCCATCCTCCAATTACAGTCCACTTCAAAGGGTGCAGTGAATGTAGGTTAGGGCAAAGCGAGGAAGCCCCAGTGGGGATCTTTTTCATGGAAATGCCTTGCATGAGAAGGAACTTCCCCCTCAAAAATAGTATTTTAGGTCTTAAAAATAAAATGGAAAAGAGGGCAATTATTCCAGAAAGCCTGGTTGTGTCAGAAGGCAGTATGCTGTTATTAAACACACAAAATGTGAGCTTTTTTTTGAACCTCATTAGTGGGATTTCAGATTTCTATTGCCCAGGGATTAACAGTAGCTTTTACCTCCCTCTCTCTCTCTCTCTCTCTCTCTCTCTCTCTCTTTCTCTCTCTCATAAAAATGTCAAACATCCATTTCCAACCAGAATAATAGTAAGATTTAAATTATCACTATCTTCATAACTATTGATTGAAGAAACTCTGTAATTCATCAAATTATTTAGGAGAAAATATTGTAAGAAACCCAAAAAGAACAGGGTCTAGCCTGCTCCTCTCTCCTCCATAGCTGCATCTTATCCTGTTAGAAGTTGAGACAGTGGGTTTTTGCATTTGTCCAGGATGGAAATGCCACCCCCACCCCACCCAGATGGCTTATATGGGACTTTCTTACTCATTGTGACCATTAATTAGATGTTAATTAAAAGTTTCAAGACAGAGGGGTCTTCCATGAAGAACTTATCACCACAACACTTCCGCCTTAGTCCTGACTACCATCAAGTGCTTGGATCAACACTGTAGCTTCCCAATCAAACCCAACTCTGTGACTGTTCTCCACACAGCAGCCCCCACATTCCTGTGAGGAGACAGGTAACACCATGCAATAATTTCTCTGCTCAGACAGACGTTCAGGACTTGTTATCCCATCAAAGTCAGTGACGTGCTCACAGTGACCTCCCTGACCCCACACGATCCCTGTCCTGTTGTTTCTTAGTTTCAAGCTTCACCTATCATTATTATTTTCCATGCTAAGCCAGCTCATCACCTTTGGCCCCTTCACTGCCCCTCTAGTCTTCCCTTGAATGTCAGTTTCTCACAGAGGTAGCCCTAGATGACATAGCAACCACCTCTCTGTGGTCTTTCTCTTCCTGGACTCCAGGGTAGTGATGACCCTGCAACCTACAAAACCTACCTGTGAAGACTTTCGTGTGGCTTCCTTCTGGGCCCTCTCTTTATCCCTTCAGAAGTCCTTAGATCTCTCTAATCCAGTCTGAGTCCTGGACTTACATTCACTTCTGCTTCACGTCTGAATTTCCACCAGCTCCCCAACTTCACACCTTCCAACGCCCACATAAACTCCACACTTTTAGGTCAGACTGATATACAGCTCTCCTTGTTTAACTGACAAACAACAAATCCAACTTGAAGTCCTGCTTCAGGTAGAGTATCTTCTCCTTTGATAAAAGATCAAATGCACCAATGCAAGGAAGTCTTAAAACAGCCCCCGGTATATAATGGGCACTCAGTGAATGCTAACTGATAGAAGCTGTCTCAATAAATACAAGTCAATAGACGAGTAATAGTATTTATTACTAGACCAGCAATAGTATTTACTAAGCCCATAGATATGTAAGAGAAATTTACATGGGATAGTAAGCTGTGACAGTGGGAGGGGTCTTCTCAGAGTGTGAGGAGTGTAACCCAAAGTCCGGTTAGGTATCCACCCTGGATGAGCGTCAGGAGAGGCTCCAATGGCAGAGGCTGTGGATGGAGGAAAGCACAGTACCCTCTCAGGGCACAAGATGGCAGATGAGTTGCTCCAGCCACACAGCACAGGCAGCTGTGCACAAATGTCTCCTTGCACTTCCTGCTTGGTCGTCCGTGCAGAGGCTTGGTTTCTCATTCTAGATTGTGAACTTCCACAGGGCAAAGATCCACGTGTGATGTTGCTGTGCATTCCAGGAACAGAGTTCAGACGCTGAGAACTCGTCACTCTAAGACAGTCTCAAATGTGTATGCTATTTACATGCAAAATATTGCATTTGAGTCCTTCTCCCGGCATGTGACACTGGGTACTTTCTTCAGCAGACATTCACCCCTTGGGAGCTGCAGAGCGTGGATGATGGAACCTAAGTCTAATCCTCCTTGCTGCCATTGTTAACTCCCTCCTTCCAACAATGCTTAGGGACTAATTGACTGAGAATTACCTTGGAAATCATCTTACCTAACCTTTTTGGAAAATCCAGTCCCTTCTACAACCCAGTAGGCTTGACAGCCAGAGAGCAGAGCTCTCCTCTTAGTTACCTCCAAGCTCTCTGATCTTGAGACAATACATCCTACTTGTGCCTCAGTTTCCTTATCTATAAAATGGGAGACTATCTAGAAAAAGTCCTGCACTATATACCAGAAGCCCTCTGGAAAAAATTTCTTGGGCTTAGCTAATTGACTCAATAATCTGAGGCAAATGCTATCCTGTAGTGAAGGAACAGGGTAATTCTGCTCTGCTGACAGCCTTCAAGGCAAGGAGGGAGTTAACAATGGCAGCAAGGAGGATTAGACTTAGGTCCCATCATCCACGCTCTGCAGCTCCCAAGGGGTGAATGTCTGCCAAAGAAAGTACCCAGTGTCACATGCCGGGAGAAGGACTCGAATGCAATATTTTGCATGTAAATAGCATACACATTTGAGACTCTGTCTTAGAGTGACAAAAGTTGCCATGTGTGAGAAGACTTTTGAATTAGAAGACTTGTCTTGTTTTTAAATATCTGCAGTAATAATACTTTTAAAACCTCAAAGCATCTTAAATTAGTGGTTCTGTTGACAGATGGAGTGATCACAGAGCTTCTCACAAGAGTGACTTCAAATGCATACTTGTCTCATTTCTGTAGGAATTCTCAGGGAATGCATAGACAAAGCAATTCTAATTTCTCTCCCACAAAACACTAATGCAAATGAACAAAATGTCTATCAGTTTTTGTGTGGAGTTCTCACTTTGCCAGCTAAAACTCTCATTTTTTTCCCACTAGTTTCCGATAGCCCATCTTCTTAGTCAGTGCCAGTATGGTTTTACCTTATGCAATGAGGCATAACATAACACCAGATGTGGTGGCCTCCCCAGTTCCAATGGAGTAAATTCCTATTCCCCACCCTTTGCTTCAGGATCCTGTTAAGAAAGCTTTCAATCACACAGCAGCGTGTTTGAAGGCTAAAGCCTTTAATGTAAGTAAATTGTAGCCCAGAATCTAATCCTGCCCTGGAGTTGCATCTAGCCTCCATGGGATCCATATTTCTTTCTGGCAAATGAGGGAGAGAGCTGATCTACTGCCTCGAGTCACCAAAGGGGTCAAATGCAGACAAGGGGCTGAGAGAGAATTGGGAATAGTTTAAAGAACTCAGTAAATGAAATGGTAAGTTAGCAACATGAACAAATCTAGATCTCTCTCTCTCTCTCTCTCTCTCTCTCTCTCTCTCTCTCTCTCTCCATTGGATCAGGTAAAGATTTTAATTAACAGAAATAGGTTTTGTTAGAAAAGCTGCCCCTAAAAGAAAAGTTTTCCATCTAAGACTCTTCACTTATTAAGAGCAAATTAGTCAAAGGAAAAAAAAAAGTTTGTTTCCAAAGGACAGAGACCATGAAGGGTTAGGGCCTTGAGAGCTCAGTGGGACCATCCAAGGAAGACTGAGGACCAAAGTATGGGTTAAGATAGTAGTAATTAATAAATTAAGAAGAGCCTACTATGTACCAAGAATGCAGCCTGGTGCCAAGGACATGGAAGCAAGACTTACACTGTCTCTATTCTCCATATTGCTAAAAAGTCTTGAAAGAGAATATTGATGTAGCAAGGCAAAGGAAAATTGAGATTTTTAAAAATTGAGCACATGCTTCTAGAAATTTCTAAATCAGGAACCTCTGTTAAACATGAGTAGGTGCCTAATTGCATCTATGTACTTGGTACTGTTCGCACCCCTTTCAAATTTCACACCTGTTTTAAGCTATTACTGCTGTCTGAGAAACAACAGGTCAATGAAGAGTGACTGTGGATGACTGACAGGAGACTAGGAGACACACAAGGTAAGAAGGAAGGACACAACAGGGAGGCCGGCCGCCACAGAAGGTCTGAGCCTTGCGGAATGGCAGATGCGGTGACTCGGCTTCTAGTTCTAGAGTCAGAGAGCTAGCATGGAGAGGGAACGACTCACAGTGTGACTGCAAACCCGAAATCGAATCAGTGAAGACAAAATTATGTGCACAACTTTAATCCACTGGAAATGGGCACTCATATGCAAGAGAAAAAGGAAACTTGGACCATTTCTGTAGTGTCATTTAATTAATTAAAATGATAACCTATATATCATTAAATTCTCCTTAGCTGAAACGCATAGTAAATAGATACTTTTTAAATGTCTATTTCCATAAAGTAGTTATGCAGTAGTTACTGACCTCACACTATGTGTAATACCTTGGGACAGGCATTGTGGGAAACTCAAGACACACTGATGGTGAGCTGAAACTCAAAAAAGCTGTGTTTATGAATACTTGGAATCCCATCCAAGGGATGAAGGATGGTAACTGAGTCCAGGAAAATACACACTGGAGTTTCAGAGAAGAGCCGAGTTCTAGGTGAGGTGGCATTTGAGGTTAATCTCAGCTACTCAGCAAGAACTCATTTACTACTTGTTAGGTACTGAACACTGTGTGCCACAATCAAGGCCATACAATAAACAAGAAGACAGATAAGGGCAGTGGAGGTGGCTCAGTTGATAAAGTATTTGTCTTGGAGGCATGCAGACCCAAGTTCAATCCCTAGAACTCGCATAACAACAACAACAAAACCTGGGCATGAAGGTGTACACTTGTAATCCCAGTACTGAGGAGACATAGGACAGGTGGATCCATGGGGTTTGCCAGCCAGTCCTTGTAGCCTACTAGATGAGCTCTAGGCCAATAAGAGACCCTGCCTCAAAAACACAGGATCAGAAGAGACCTAAAGAAAGATGAGGTAATACTGGTATAGAGTTCAGACAGCAATCAAGATCTGAGGTATGAGCCCAACATGGCCATGATCCCAGCCAGGGAGAAGACGAACACATGCTAGATAGCAGGCTGGCTGAAGGGTCTGTGCTTATGTGTACTTGTCCCTATAATCATGCTACTGGAATGAGCCCCACAACTGGTGCTTTTCTATCCTCTCTAAGCCTACATCCTGCAGTGATCTTTGAGTGAGATGCTGACAGAATAATGCAGAAGGAAGATCCCTGCGTGCTGAGCTCTCCCACAGAGCACAGAGGGGAGGCGCCATGATCCTATCACCTATAGTTTTATTTGATGCGACCCTATTGTTAGCATTTGGGATGCCAATTAGATGAGTCACACTCAAATATCAGGATATCCCCTGCAACAAGTAAGCGGGGTACCAGGTAAGCTAACACTAATCCAGCTTCATGAGGACATGCTCCATGAAAGCAAGCTTCTGAAGCAGTGTGAAAACTGTGGCAGTGGATGTATGCTGCCCACCAGATCTATTCATTTATTTAATTATATGAGTGTCTGTGTTTAATATTTGTTTTACGTGTATGAGTGTTTGGCCTGCATGTATGTCCACCCATGCTGTGCAGTGCCCATAAAGGCCAGAAGATGAAGTATGATCCCCTGGAACTGGAGTTACAGATGGTTGTTATCTGCCATGTGGGTGCTGGGAACCAAACCTAGATTTCCTGCAAGATCAGCTATTGCTCTTAACTACTGAACCATCTCTCTAGCCCCTTAATATTTTTTTTTGAGACAGTATTTTGTGTATACCAGACTGCCCCCAAACTTGTTGTATAGCCAAGGATGACCTTGAACTTCTGATTCTCCTGCCTCTATCTCCTGAGTGCTAGGACTGCAAGTGTGTGCCACCATTTCTGGTTTATATGGTACTAGGGATCATGCATGCTAGACAAGTACTCTACCAACCGAACTACATTCCTAGCCTGTTTACCTAACTTTAATTTCCAAAGTTTTTACCTTTCAAGGGGCATTGAGGCCAGTGATAAGATGATCTTCTGGTCTTCTCAGAAGAGAAAGTTACCAGAGACATTTATTCCTGTGGCTAAAGGAAGCTTTGTTTGAGAACCGATGCTGCTGCATGTTGCCGACCTGTTATAATGACAGGAATTCTCCAGAACTCTCCCTCACCATGCCACATGTACATCTCATTAATTTCGCTGATGAACACCATCTCAGCTTGAGAAAGCTTCAACAGAGTAAGCTCCACAAGAAGACTGGACTTCATGCTGCAGTCCCTCCACCTCCTCCCATCCTTCAGGCTGGAGAATTTTCCCATGGATTTTATGCTCTGACCCGGCTCCTCAGCAGCCATGGCACCATGGTATAGTATATGTCTGGAAACTGAGCCCACTCATCTTTTCTCTGTTTTCCATTAGTACGGTCTCCCCAGTAATTCCAGATTCTGCTGGCACTTTTCTCCTCTATCTTGTTGGCTCCGTGTCCGTCTTGACTCTATCCTTCGTTCTGTACGTGTATATCTATGTGCAAATCTGACTCTTTGCTTTATGAGTGACTTGCATTGTCTGAGATTTAAGGCAGTGTGGAATGAGTGCTCATCTTAACTCCCTTCATTCCTTGGTGGCACTCTTACAAATTTACTATTAGTGTATGTGTGTGTGTGTGTGTGTGTGTGTGTGGGAAGGTGTGTGTGTGTGTGTGTGTGTGTGTGTGTGTGTAGGTTTTCATGATATGTATGCATAGGCCATGGTGTACATGCAGAGGTCAGAGGCAATTTTGTGGAGGCAGTTCTCTCCTTCCATCTTTATGTGGGTCCCAGTCATCAAATTCAGGTCCTCAGACTTGCATACTGAGACAACTCAGCAGCCCATCAGTTTTGCCCTGGCTAGCATTCTAACTGGAAGCACCCTTCCCTTGGGACACATCTTAGCAGTACTGTGTGTTAAGTCAAGGCGCCTTCCTTTGAGACCGCCAAGTTCCAATCATCCAGTCTCAGCTTCTATAGTTTCCATGACTACATTATTTATATCTCTCCATTCTGTGAGCTTTTCTGGATCTCCCTCCAAAACTTCTCATTTAGCAAGTAAGAGTCACTTTTGCGTTCTGTAGAACCAATTTCTAATATCCTGAGAAAGTTGGGTTCTGTGACCATTTCCAACTAAGGAAAGTTAAAGTCAGCTAAGCATACCCTCCCAAGTATACTCCTGGGACAATCCACCTTCTTCTCTGTTTTTATTGTTCTACAAAATGTGGAGCCCACCCAAATCCTGTTAGAAAATCACCATGGTCCTTTTTTGGTTGGTTTGATTCTTGATGTTTGTTGGTTTGTTTTTGAGACAGGATCTCACTCTGTAGCCCAAACTGACCTGGAACTTACTACATACCCCAGGCTTGCCTCAAACTCATTGTAATCCTCCAGTCTCAGCCTTCCAAGTGCTGAGATTGCAGGTATAAGCCACCATACCCAGTCAGTTTTTGTTTGTTTTCCTTTTTAACATCCCACCTACATATGATTCCATATACTTGACATCAATGAGCACAGTAATGTCTTAGAGAAGAGTCTAGAACAATATGGCTGCACAGAAATACAAGCCATGGTTCAGGCCACCTGCTTGACTTTATCCATCAAGTACCTTCTCTACTTGTAGTTTGGCATAAAGTAAACAAAAATATGGCTGCACTTAGAAAATAACAGCAGCTAATATTATTATTATTATTATTAAACAGCAGTTAAATAATAGTTTTCAGTAACAGACTAGGAACCAAGCAAGATCCCCATTACAACCTCCTAATTAAAGTAGCTCTATTGATTCCATTTACCAGTCAGGGAAACTGAAGCCAGAGAGATGAGAGGAATGGACCAAAGTAAGAGGCAAGTAAGAGGTAAGACCAGAATTCTACCCCAGGTAGCATGAGTCAAGATATCTTGTTAAGAATAACCACAATCTGGGAGCAGAGAGATGGCTCAGTGGATAAAAACCAATACTACGCAGTCACTATGATCAGAGTTCAATCCCTGGAACACACATAAAAGGCTGGATGTTGTGGTGTGCATCTGTATGTAAACCCAGCACTCCTGCAGTGAAATGGGAGACAGAGACAAGAGAATGAGTTGGAAGCTCACCAGCCAGCTAGCCCGTACACTATACAGCAGCAGAAACAAGAGACCAGGCTTCAACAAGGTAGAAGACAAGAA
Organism: Nannospalax galili; assembly: GCF_000622305.1. Lineage (NCBI taxonomy): Eukaryota > Metazoa > Chordata > Mammalia > Rodentia > Spalacidae > Nannospalax > Nannospalax galili. The sequence goes on along the minus strand of NW_008349083.1, from coordinate 434,477 downwards.
GCAATTTCTGAAAGTTGTCCTCTGACTTCCGTACAGGTACTGTGGCACATATGTACCCTCACTCACACACACACACACACACACACACACACACACACACACACACACACGAATAAATAAGTAAATAAACAAATAAGAGACCACATTTTACTTCTCTCACCTTTCCCAAAAAGAAGACAAAAAGATGTTGCATCTCCTGTCTCATCAACCACACTAAACTATTTGGACATGTATTTTGTACTCCTAAAGCAATAAGCAATTATCTTGGAAGTATGTATTAAATTGCAACGTGCTGCAATTTAATACCTAGTTTTAAAACCAATTTGCTCAAGTGTTGACTTCAGGATTTTAAATGTATTCCATTTAACCAGCAATTTAAATGAAAATTTAAATAAATGCTATAAATGGGTGCCTCATTTGCATGATCTGTTGATTAACTGTGATGTGGTACTCATCTGCACCCAAGGCTCTGCTTCCTATCACAGGCTTTGGCACGTCACCTTTGAGACGAGAAAGGGCACTTAATCTCAGCAACCCTCCTACTTCAGCCTCCCAAGTGATGGAATGACATGTGAGCCACCACAAGAACCTACGTATCTTGAACATAGTTCATGCCACTATAGCCAGCATTTAAGTTGAGCTATGTCAGGGCTGCAGCACAGCCTCTGTCTAAAGCAATGTATTTATACAACATAAAAAAAAAAAAATCCATGAAAATAAAAACCAAACTCACTCTGGTTAGGCTAAATAGAAAAATAAATATGGGGGAGGCTATTCTAGTTACCTATAGTTTCATAAATAATGATCCTGAAGTGTAATAGCTTAAACCAAAAACCGCTTTTTTCCTTGTGGTTTGACAGGGCAATCCTGCTGTGTCCCTTGGGTTCACCGGCATACTGTATCCAACTTGTACACTGCCTCAGAGCCAAGCTCAGTAGAAGTGACTGAGATGGCTAGGTCTCTTTGTATTACTCAAGAGATTGGAATGGGATTGCTCACAAATTGATGGCAGGGTTAAAGACAGTGAAGGGAAAAGTCATTCAACCACTCAAAGCCTCAGATTAGATGTCACACAGTATCACTCTTGCTGTTCTACTGGGGAGAGCAAGCCACAAGGACAGCTAGAAGCAAAGGCCTGGAGAAGAAGCTCACCCCTCTGCAGAGGCAATGTCACATTGCAAGGTGGTGTGTCTAGTAAGGAAGAAATGCTGATCTGTGTTTGCAGCTATCACAGGCCAGCCTCTGAATACCAAGTATCTACACCATCTTCTCATTCACAAACTCCTTCCCACCCTAGCATCTTCCTCCTGAATCCTGGCCTATGACATGTCAGGCTTGAAGGCAAACACTTCGTGGGTTGAGTCAGGTCTGCAGGCCTGCCTGATGCAGTTGATGATGGTCCAGGTTCCTATAAAGACACCATATACAACATCCAGTCTGAGACAGGAAAACACCAGAGAGAGAGAGAGAGAGAGAGAGAGAGAGAGAGAGAGAGAGAGAGAGAGAGGGGGGGGGGGGGGGGGCAGCGCGCACACGCGCACACAAGAGCTGTGAGAGAGACAACTGCGCTCTGCGCGGCCTGCCTGATGCAGTTGATGATGGTCCAGGTTCCTATAAAGACACCATATACAACATCCAGTCTGAGACAGGAAAACACCAGAGAGAGAGAGAGAGAGAGAGAGAGAGAGAGAGAGAGAGATGGGGGAAGAGGAGGTCCAGGGCAATCACTGGCCCATAAGAGTTCTGAAATCCAGCAATGCTCCCTGCGCGTGTTGACTGCATTGAATTTTCTCTCTGGTTCTGGGTCTGATTCTGCTCTCTAGGTGGTTTCCTGACCCATTGCTCTCTCTACTCTTACAGTCATTGAAGCAATGGCCTGGCTTCTGTCTCCCCTGCAGAGCTAAAATGCAGGGATGGGAACATGCAGCAAGCCAGCAGCTGGCAGGCTGGCAGCTCTCCCCTCTCCCATACACATGGTTGACTCTGAACCCCAGACTTCCCTGCCTATCGATGAGTGAGGCAAAACTGTGAGGCAAAATAAATCCTTCCTTCCTAAAGGTGCCTTCTGACAGGGTATGTGATCACAGCAATAGGGAACGTACCTAAGCAAGCCCCACTGTCTGCCAGATGGGCTAATTCTGATGGATGCGTGTATTTTCACAAATGTCAGGACAAGCCAGCAGGATTCAGCTTCCTGTACTGGTAATGACACTTGACTTTACAATGTGTTTTCTATTGGCTCATTTCACAAACTAACTATTTACTCTTTCATCCTTTGGTTCAGAGCCTGCTTCTGGAAAATCCGAGTCTAGCAGAGAGAGTCCATGTTCTGAATGCAGGTGGTTTCATTTCTGTTGCTATGATAACACACTTCCACAAAAAAATAACTTAGGGAAGAAAGAGTTTATTTTACCTCACAATTTCAGGGTACAGTCCATCACTGTGGAAAAGTCAAGGCAGGAGCTTAAAATAGCTAATCATATCCACATTCAAGAGCAGAGAGAGTACTGGATGGCTCGGTGGTTAAGAGTAGTTAAGAGAACCTGGGTTTGATTCCCAGAACCCACATGGTGGCTAACAACCATCCATAACCACAGTTCCAGGGGATCTGACACCCTCTTCTGGGCTCTGCAGGCTTTGCACGACAGGAGTACATGTACATACATGCAGGCAAAACACTATACATAAAACAAAATTAAGTAAATAAATAAATAAATTTTGAAAAGAGCAAACAGAATGCACGCGTGCCTCTTGCTTGGCTTACTTTGTCCACTCTTCTATAGTCCAGGACTCCCAAACCAGGGGATGGTGTGGCCTACATCAATCAAGGCAATCAAGACAGTTCCCCACCGACACACCCATGGACCAGCCCAGTTTAGATCATTTCTCACCGATACTCTCTTCACAGGGATTGTAGATTGTGTCAAGTTGGCAATTAATACTAACCAGCACACCAGTACACCAGACAGACACTGCACTAGGCAACTGGGCTACATATTTTTATGCAAATCTTTCTAATACCCTAGGAGGTGGGTGGCCTACTGAGTGCTTCAAATTCAGAAATTAGAAGATTAGAGAGGTTAATTAACCTGCCTAGAGATCACATGTTGATATTCAGATCAGGACTTGATAATCAAACCATGATGGATCATGATACTTTCTTCCCTTTCCACTAAACCCTGTGCCCTCTCTCCTCAGGGAGGGGGATTACCCACAAAACAACAGAAGCACCATTAACTGTGGAGCTGACATGCTATATTGAACACTTCTTGGCAAGGCTGTCATCACCCTTCCATTCCACAATTACTTTCTGAAATTCTCCTTTGTTGTGTTATCAATTTGAAAAATAAGGACACTCGCCAACATAATAAAATTCAATTTTTCATAGATTTTCTTTCTCCTCCATCACTGCTTCCTACAGATTAGGCGCTGAAATTAAACTGGCCTGATGGCATAACAGAATGTTTCATGAAGAAAATGCACACAAAGGAGGTATGCTACCTGGGTGTGGTTTTTGGCCCATATTGAATCTGAAAGAACAGATATGTCATAAAATACCAGCTAAGTCTGTATTGATTCTTTAAATGAATACAAAGTATGAGGTGATCACTTAGCACAGTACCCAAAGTGCTGAACCAGGAAGGTCTGATCGGTTGAAAACCACAAAAGAACTACATTATATTTCACAGGCAAAAAGCAAAGTGTGGAAATTCACGATCTGTCAACAGTGTCACTAAAACAGACTTTTTTCTTTTTGAAGCAGTCTTATGTAGCCCAGGCTAGCTGTTAATTCACCATGTAGCCAAGGATGACTTCGAACTTCTGATCTTCCTGCCTCTACCACCTAAGTGCTGGGATTACAAGCATGTGCCATCACACCTGGTTTATAGAAACTAGGACTCCACCAACTGAGCTACATCCCCTGTCCCCCCAAAAGATTTTACTATCTAACAACAGCTTGCTAACACCACACAATTTAGATGGTTGCAATGTTTACATTAAGAAGCTTATAAAAGAGGACTGGAGAGATGGCTCAGCGGTTAAGAACACTGGTTGTTCTTGCAGAAGACCTGGGTTCAAATCCCAGCACCCACATGGCAGCTAACAACTGTCTGTAACTCCAATCCCAGGGCATCTGATGGCCTCTTCTGTCCTCCCTGGGCATCGCACGACATGGGTGCACTTACCTACATACAGGCACTACACACATACACATAAAATAAAAACAATAGATAAAATATTTTTTAAAAAAAAAGAAGCTTAGAAAAGAATGCATGTTACCAGCTGGGCCTGGTGGCACAGGCGTCTATCCCAGATGCTTGTGAGGCTGAAACAGAAGGACTACAAGTTCGAGGACTGCCTGGGTTAGAGATACCGGAGATGCATTTGACTACAGTGGACCCAGACACTGGAATCATAGACCAGGAACCCCTGAAGAGCTACTGCCTACATGACCCTTCTGTGAAGAATTTATTCCTGTCATCTCCTGGGGGATGAATTATTCAGTGAAAAAAATTGGAAGCCTGAACATCAAAGACACTGTGTTTCAGATGGTGTTCTGCCAGATCGGCCACCTCCCGGGAGATATGGACCAGTAACAGCACTTCAGGGAATCCATATGACCACGCCTCTACTGCCTTCTTCTGGAAATGCATCTTGATTATTTTTTTACTTTTAAAGCTGTATATGTTCTGAGATAACACAGAAAAGTATCAAGGTGGCTTGGGAATAAGCATAAATTTTAAGTAATGAACTTTTTTTTAAGTAAGAAAAATTGTCTGAATATTACTCCAGCTATTACATTTTTCTAATCTCTGATTTGAACATTGATGAAGAAAGCTCAAAGATTAAAAAAAAAAAGTTTACCAATTCTTGTGGCCAATGAGACAGCTCAGTAGATAAAAGTGCTGCAAAATCTAACAGACTTGAGTTTGATCTCTGGGACTCACATGGTCGAAAAAGAGAACCACTTCCCACAAGCTGTCCTCTCACTTCCACATGTGCATGTAGCACAGATAGACAGAACAAGACAGACAGACAAATACACACACACACACACACACAAATGTAATAAAAATTTTAAAAATAAACAAATACAAATTCCAGCTCTGGTTTCACTTGCATTTTATAGGGTTAATTGCTTGCCTTTAATTACTTGCTCTGAAAATATGGACATAAAGCTACTTGGAATTGGATATGCAGAAGGCTGGAGTTGACTCTGGATCTGCATAGCTCTGTGGATGAACGCACTGACCTTCTGGCCAAATAACAGTCTCAGTTAAATGATTCTCTAAAAGATGTCTCACCACTCAAACAATGATCTTAGGACTGAAGCTCATTTGTCAATTAAATTATTAGGAATTTAAAAAAAATTATAGCACTTTAGTCTTTTGTTTTGTCTTGAGACGTTCTTACTTTGCAGACTACACTGGCCTCGAACTTAGGGAACTTTCCCTGATTCCCTTTCCTGAGTGCCAGGATTGCAGGTGTGCATTACCACACTGTGATGTTGAGGAGCACTGTCTTCTGAGCACAACAACCATTGCCATCATCTTGATCAGAGCTGCTGCGACCACCAGGAAGCTGTCTCCAGCATGTTGGATCTGTTGCTGTCTTCAACAAGATCAGATCTGTTGAGATTCCGTCATAGATGGAGAGGGTGATAAGAGTCACTTCAATTTCTACTGAAACTCCCTCTTAAAGCTCCCTCTCAGCTGCGGCTACCTGGCAGGGAAATCATGGCTCAGGAGAGTGAGGAAATTGGTCACATTGCTATGATCATAATCAGGAAGTAGAAGGAGAGATGAATGCTGGTGTTCTACTCTGTGAACCTAAGTGCTTTAGAAAAATCCTGTATCTTGAACTAAACTTCCTGCAAAGCTGACCAACTGATTCAATGACTATGGAGAGTTTGAAATGTTGTTGATCCAGAGCTTATTTACAATTGTCTTGGACAGGGGCTGGAGAGATTGCTCAGTGGTCAAGAGCACTAGCTGCTCTTGCAGAGGACCCAGGTTTGATTCCCAGCACCCACATGGCAGCTAACAACAGTCTGTAACTCCAGTTCCAGGGGATCCAATGCCCCCTTCTGACCTCCAAATGTGCTGCATGACACCAGTGCACTTACACACATAAAGGGAATAAGCTCACACGCAGAAAATAAAATTAGTAAATAAAATATTTTTAAACAATTGTCTTAGGCTGTCTTTAGCCCACAAATAGTCACTCCCTGACCACCTTTGTTTCTAACCTTACCATCTTGTGACTAATAAAATGTACGAAGTTAACAAAGAAACAGTTCTGTTCCCTCCAATCAAAAGGCTAAGAATGCCATCAGATAGCATTTAAGACCTGTAGTAAAATTCCCCCACTTCGCTGTGACCTGCCTACTGAATGTATCCACCAGTGGATTTGAAGAGTCTTGATTCATGACTTTTTTTTGTTCTGTTACTATAAAAACTGCATGAAACCACTTCCATATTGGAATGCGGAATTGGGGTAACCTAAATCTGTGCTCCCTGGGCCATGGTCACTCATATTTGGCTCCAGAATAAATGGTCTTTTATCCCTTTACAGGGGAGAGTTATGATGTTGCATCAACAGCTCACTTTTTTTCCTTTTTAGGCACTCCAGAACCCCAGCCCAGGGAATGCTCCTGCCTATATTCAGAATGGGTCTTCCTATCTCAACTAATCCAAGCTAGAAACTCTCTCACAAACATGCTCATAAGTGTGTTTCCATGGTAATTCTAAATCTCATCAAGTTGGCAGTGGACATTAGCCATCCCTGTTGCTGTCTATGCTGCTACAGGGAACCACAGAAACCAAGTGCTGTCCCGAGCCTGCCTTGATCCCAGGTGATGAGGCATGGAGAACGTGTGACAGCTCTCTCTCTCTCTCTCTCTCTCTCTCTCTCTCTCTCTCTCTGTCTCTCTCTCTCTCTCTCTCTCTCTGTCTCTGTCTCTCTCTCTCTCTCTCTGACTCTCCATCACGCTATGCCCAAAGTAGAGACATTCCGTTGACGTCTCCTACATCTCTCTTTGCCTCACAGATAACCTTTCAACAAATACCAGAGCTTCGTCTCTCTACTCTGCACCAAGCTCTGTGATGTTTGCCTTTAGGCTTGGTGTCCTGTAAAGGGAAAATAAAATTATTTAGAAGCCCCTGCCTCAAGGCAATCACCTGGTTTATAAAGCTATCAATTTGCTTGAAAGGGCTTGTTTTGGCTGCTGGAATCGAAATAGTGCTCATGTTTCTTTGTCTTCTACCTAGAAGATCATCATCCCTCCCGGACAGAGAGGAACCTGAAGAGAGTTGCAAGGACTCAGAAACGAAAGCATCACGAGAAGCTGAAAAGTGTCCCGTGCATGAAAATGCTCCCAAATTGAAATGAGGGCTCAGCCACTTGGAAAATAAAGTAAGAACTGGATTACAAACTCAAATAGGTAAAGTTCATGAGTATAAACTGTATCTCAATAAAGTCCTTAAAACCATTCATATTGTAGAAAAGGCATGCAACATAGCTGACCACCCTGTCAGCAGGTGTGCTAAAGACTCAGTGTACTGCAGATGGGCGGAGTAGAAATAGAGACAGCAGGAACGAAACAACGGGTGCCGTCCTCCCTTCAATGGTACAGACTGGGCACATTCCCAGAGCAGCCTCAGGAGCAGAAAGCTAGAATTTTCTTCCCTTTTGGTAATAAAAGTGTTACCAGTTTCTTCAAATCATGATCAGGAATGTAATTATGCATGAAAACATTTACATACAACTATTGCTTCATTTTGGTACGCCTTCATTGGAAACTCCTTATCTGACCAAATCAAATATCTAGATGTCTAAGACGATGGAGAATGCCAAAGATTACAGAGCAATGTGTCGGTGCAGCACGTCCACATTAATGTATTAACTCGTCTTCCTTCCCATCCCGCACACATCCCGATACCTCATATCGCATACAAGTCCAACCCTCCCTGGGCTAAAACACCAGAATATGAGACGTTAATCGATGTTTTCTAAAAGCAACACATTTGGAGAGATATAGCAGCTGGTGATGCAATGCTCATCCAAAGAACATCAGGCCAAACCTGGTATGGGAGGCTTTGGTGATTCATTCCCTAGAAAATCTTCCACGCATGGTTCCTAAAACATTTGTGGCAGCAGCAGGACCAGTCTGGGTTCCCTGAATCCACCCAAGGTAAAATCTTCCCCAGAAGCCAACCATCTCCATTATCAGTGGGGACAAATCTTTCTCCTGCATCTACACTTTTTCTCTTCTGTTCCCATCTGTGTTACTTTGGTTCTGGGCAGGAAGAATCTTGTAAATCAACCCCTTTTCAATTACTCTATTAAGAATGAGTGAAGCCAAACCCCTTCTTACCTCATTCTATAGTGCATTTATTATTTGCTTTAGAGGATTTATTTGAACTAAGTCATGTATTAAAACCCACTCCCCGCAGATTTGCATACTTACTTATTTATCCAACTCAGTATAACCAATATTTTCAGAGTGAGAAACGGAAAAGTGCTTGTCTGCAAAGCGGGGATAGAGTGTTTCGGGACAGGGAAGTCTGAGGAGAGCTTCACTGGGGGGAGTAAGCCCCAAAGATCCAGACGCAGCTTCTCAAGAGCTAGCTCCAAGAGTTCCTGAGGTAGCCCACTATAAACCTTGGGAACCATCTTCATGCGGTAATTCAGTCCACAGCCCTTGAGCTTCCCACAACTGTACTGTGTGGAGAAGATACAGGCTCCTGTGTGGTCTCTCAATCCACCCCCACCATAGACCAGGACATGAGGAGTGTTATCACCTGTAACTTCCTATTATACTGGTGAAGGCCAGCCAGAGACCTTACCTCCTCTGCTCACACTGTCGATACTACCCTAACAGCCCTCACTGTTTGCCCAATAGCTATGTGACCAAGCAAAAAATGGCCAAGGAGTAGGGAGATGGCTCAGCAGACAAGAGCTCTTACCACAAAGCCTGACAACCTGAGTCCTCGATCCCAAGGACCCATGGAATGGAATGAGAGAACTCCCCGAAGCTGTCCTTTGACTTCCACATGTGGGCTATGGCATGTGCTGGTACATACACACACACACACACACACACACACACACACACACACCCACACACACACACACACCCACACACACACACACACCCACACACACACACACACCCACACACACACACACACCCACACACACACACACACCCACACACACACACACACCCACACACACACACACACCCACACACACACACACACACACACACACACACACACACTAAATAAATACATAAATAACTGTAAAAAAAATAATGGCCATTTGTCAAAACCCTAAATATTTCCAGTCACTGGACTTCCAAACATTGATTACTCTGGGCAGGTTTTCAGGTCTATAGTATGCTTAAAACACTGCTAATCTTTCTCCAGAATGACAGAGTTCCCTTCAAATTTTTCTTTCATATTTTAATTAATTTTCACCCAGTCTTTTTTTTCCTTCTGTCTTGCTTATGATAAAAAATATTGAAACAGTGCAAGTGTTTAGTCAAGAGAATTAATTAGAATGCATTTCAGAATCCAATGTAAGGATTTTTTTAAAATAACAGAAATGACATTCCTGCCTGTGTAAGAAGATGGAAACCAAGCCAGATGAATACAGCTGAAAGCCTGGCCCAAAATGAATGAGGAAAACAGCCACACAGAACAAAACCCTCATCCCCAACCCTTCTCTTCAAAACAAAACCCTTTGGCACCAACAACACAGACTCAGTACAGGAAATACAAATAAGTAGACAAAACTAAGAAAAATCCATTTTCTGCCTAATCTTACACAATGATTTTTGAATCCCTGGGCATATACATTTTTTTCAGACCCAGCTGCGTGTGTGTAAGTGGATTATTACTTTTCAACAGAATCTACTCTTATTGTGCACACTCTTGCAAACTACTATAATTAAATAACTCAGTATTTGCATTTTTTTCAGCAGAATTCCTAGTGCTAAATTTAATGCATGCCAACATTCTACTATTACTATAGAGAAAGAGAAAAAAGAAAGTTGCCTTAGAAATCAATGCAAAAGACATAAACAAACTAAATGAAAATATGAGGCATTTTGAACAGGAGCCACAAAAAGCTTCAGATATCAAAGTTTGCACAATTACCTCCATAATGCATCCCATTAGTAATATTTAAAATAACGAGGGCATCCATTTTAGCCAACTCGTTATAATGCTTAATGAACTTAATATAAGAAATGAAGAACTGAATATGAGATATTCAATAAAATGCTTGCTTGTCTAAGAAGAAGCCAGAAGCCAGGTGGAGAACAGTAGTTTCATGTGAGTGTCTCTAGCTAGAGAACGAGTTTGAGGAGTGCAACTCAGCCAGGGGGTGGCCATGCACAGGGGAATCAGGGTACTGAAGATGCCTCTACAGACGGAAAGGTAAAGTTTTCTCACCATCCATCCCAGGAACCAGAAGGTCTGCAGGAGCCAGTGAGCATCTCCCAAGAGCAACTGCAAGGGGCATAAGAAAGTTCTGTGGTGCAAGAGGACAGTAGGAGGATGGAGAGTTAGGATAATCATGTGGCTACTCTCAGGCCATCACTCCAGCTGCAGTCTTTGAACTCCCCATAGCTATGCTGCTGAGAAGAGGTGGGGAGGAGAGGGCTGGGGAGACAGCTTGGGGATAAGAGCACTCGCTACACAAGCATGAGGTCCTGAGTCTGGATCCTTAGCACCCATGTCAAAAGTTGAGCATGGCTGAACACCTGGAACCTGGCACTTGTAGGTATGTGTGTGGAGATCACTGGGGTTTGGCGGCTGCCAGTCTAGCTCCAGATTCAGTGAGAAAAAACTCTGTTTCAAAGGAATGAGTTAAAGAGTGATAGAGCTGGACACCCAGCATCTTCCTCTGGCCTTGGCATGTACAGTCAGTCACTCACACAATGAGTCACAGTGAGACACAGAAAGTCACTCACACAGGTATCTCTCCCCCGGCCACACACACACACACTGGAGGCACGGCTGATGCAAGGTCAAAGGCTAGAGCTTGCCAGGCATGGTGGTGGATCTCTTTGAGATCAAGGCCAGCCTGGTCTGGTCTACATAACAAGTTCCAGGTCAGCTGAAGACACTGACTCCAAAACAAAACAAAACAAAACAAAAACTCACACAAAACAGACATACAAACAGTGACAACAAGAAACCCAACACAGAGGACTAAACCTCCCTGCAGGCAGCATAAGTTGGACAAATACGGACAATAGAGTTTCCTGGTATATTACAGCTTCCATGATAAGCATAGCTTGCCCCCTCCTCTCCATCTAATAATGATAATTGAGCAATAGCAATTCCGACAGTGAGCGTTTACAGTGAATGCCAACTTGTTAAAGTTATCCAACTATATTTGAACTGGGGTGTTCAAAATAATGTCCTACTCTTGGATGTGCAAAGACTTACAAATTTTCCCTTCTGTAAACAGCTCTAAAGAGGAAAACTAAATATGTATTCAAATTTCAAACCCAACAACAAATGGTACTAAATACCTCAGGAACTATTATTACCTAAAGCCTCCCATTATAGTTTCTGTTTTGTTTTGTTGTTTTTGTTTTGTTTTGTTTTGTTTTTTTGTTTTGTTGAGACAGGGTCTCATGTACCTCAGGCAGGCTTTGAAGTCATTGTGCAGCTGAGGACAACCTTGAATTTTTTATCCTCCTGCCTCTTCATCCCAAGTACTGGAATTATAGTCATGCCCCATCACACCTGATTTTATTCAATGCTGGGGATGGTACTCACGGCTGATGAATGCTAGGTAAGCACTCTACTAACTGAGATCCATCCCCAGCCCCCATCAATACCTTAATCACTCATCCATGCATAAGTGAGCAATCATAGACTGAATATATGTTCCTACTCTCAGCCTGCATCTTCTTAGGTGCTGAGAATGCAATCAATGCACATGGTCCAGGAATTCATAGACTTCAAGCAAAAAGCAGTTACAAACACAGACAATAGCTGTGTATGGCATGCATAATACAACATTTACCAAATTACTCCAGCTAACTCAGTGAGCAGGGATAGAAATCCAGCAGGTATGTATAGCAGTAATTTCCCTATTCTGGAGCTACAGGGACCAAATTGCTTTTGGAAAATACCTTCCTGCGAATCACCTGGACACCGAGTTTATTCCTTCTGCTCTATTATATAAATCAACTTCTCTTCAGGCCTGAAAGCTCAAATAAGAAAAACGAGCAGCAGCTTACAGGTGTATGCAGACCTCAGCAGATCATTGTCGATGTCCAGGAACATGGTGAGACCGAGCAAATACCAGCCTAGGCTAACTTTCCACTAACTCTCGGCAGTTACTTTGTTACCCTCCACATACAACTTCGTGGACAGAAAACATCTATTTATGAAAACCTTACTGATGCCATATCTTCACTATATTTTTTTTCCTGATTGTCACTATAATCTTAAATGGTGGATGTTTTCATCCCCACATGACCAATTAAGAAACTGAGGCTCAGGGCTGGAGAGACGGTTTAGGAGTTAAAAGCACTGGCTGCTCTTGCAGAGGACGTGGGTTCAGTTCCTAGACCCACACGGTACTTAAAAACCATTTGGAACTTCAGTTCCAGGAGCTCAAAAGCCCTCTTCTGTCCTCCATGGGCACTGTGTGTGTGTATGATGCAGTTACATATATACAGGCAAAACACTCATACACATTAAATCAAAGAAAGAGAGAGAGAGAGAGAGAGAGAGAGAGAGAGAAGGAAAGAAAGAAAGAAAGAAAGAAAGAAAGACAGAAAGAAAGAAAGAAAGAAAGAAAGAAAGAAAGAAAGAAAGAAAGAAAGAAAGAAAAGAGAAAAGAAGAGAAAAATTGAGGCTCAGGTCAGGGAGATGACTCAGTCAGTAAAATGTTTGCATTGCAAAAATAAAGACCTGAGCTTGAGCCCCCAAAACTATGTAAAAAGTCAAGCACAGTGGCACATGCTTGTAACCCCAACACTGGGGAGGTGGGGACAGGAAGCTCTCCAGGACTGGCTGCCAGCCAATCTAGTCAAATTGGTGAGTCCCAGGCCAATAAGAGACCCTGTGTCAAAATAAGGCAGACAGTGTTAATGAGGAACCATATCCAAGACTCCCCTCTGGTCTACACACACACACACATGCACACACACACACACACGCACACACACACACACACACACACACACACACAAAGAAAGAAAGAAACTGAGGCTCACAGGACTTAAGCCACATATACAGAGAGGCAGAGTCTGAATAGACTATGAGCCAGAGAATTTTCTGTTCCTTCTTCTCCCTCCATTTGTACAGTTAGCCCCTGGATAACAGTAAGAAAGGCCCTTACAGAGCCCTCCTGCCCCTTTAGAGTCAAGTTGTCTTTTGTGCTCAGCACTCAGAAGGTTCTCCCACAGGAGCAGAACCCACCTGCCTACCCTGCTTGTCTCCACACATTTTCTAAGACTCAGTCATTGTTCTATCTTTCCAGTTTGAAAACTGGGATTCTCATAAGATGAGCGCTACATCCCAGGGTCCTCTCAGTGCTGCTCCAATGGGCAGAGTCAGACAAAGAATGCTACTCCAGATCATCTGCTCACTTTCTTGCCTAGCAGGGCCAGAGGTAGATTCTAAGAAGTGGACTCTGAGCTAGAGCCCTGGGCTGGACACCAGAGTAACCATTTGCATTATGTAATAATAGCTTCTCTTTCATGTACTTGTTAATGGGACTTAAATAAGAGGATCCTAGAAGCTCAGGAGAGCAAGAGCAGGATCATTCACTGGGTGATGAATTTTGCCCAGGCTAAGTTTCATTCTGGGATATGCAACCTGTAGCCCTCGGGACATATGCATCCCAGGATGGTCTTGAATGTAGCCCAAAATAGAGCCTCAAACTTACTTAAAATATTACCATTATTATTATTATTATTATTATTATTATTGATGATACTTTTTAAACTTGATTTCAGAGTTCTCAAGCACCAGCTTTGTTTTATTACAAAGTGGTCCAGAGAAGTTGTGTTAGTTACCGTCTATTGCTATGAGAAAACACACCCAGGATGGTCTTGAATGTAGCCCAAAATAGAGCCTCAAACTTACTTAAAATATTACCATTATTATTATTATTATTATTATTATTATTGATGATACTTTTTAAACTTGATTTCAGAGTTCTCAAGTACCAGCTTTGTTTTATTACAAAGTGGTCCAGAGAAGTTGTGTTAGTTACCATCTATTGCTATGAGAAAACACAAACCAAAACCAACTTGGGGAGGAAAGGGTTTATTTCATCTTACTCTTCCAAGTGGCAGTGTATCACCAAGGGAAGCCAAGGCAGAAAGATAAGCAGGAAAGGTATCTGGAGGCCGAAAGTGAAGCACAGACCAGAGAGGAATGCTGTTTACTGGCTTGCTCCTCCGGCCTGTGTTCTGACTGCTTTCTTACACAACCCAGGACCACCTGCCTATGGTGGCACTACCCACAGTGGGCTGGGCCATCCCACATCACTCAACAACAAAGAAAGTACCTCAAGATACAGCCACAGGCCAATCTGATAGAGGAAATTCTCCAATTGAGGTTCCCTATTCCCAGGTGTGGCAGGGTGACAACTGGAACTACCTAGCACAGAAATCAAAACACTGGGTACCACTGAATGATGATAAATGGGAATAAATAAAAATGGAAGGAGTCACACAGAAAAAGAGGAGAGATCAAGTGAAGGTAAAACTACACAGGAATTTTGTTACCACAGTTTCAAATACATTACAATACCCTTGTCGACCAGCCTTAGCACAGCACAGGAAAGTTATGTTTCAACAGGAAATACTTCCATCCATTCCCAGTAAAACTGGAATCAGACTTCCATGGTGGAGGTATTTTTAACAAGAACCAAAGATATTCACTCAGCACTATTTGATGGTAGTGGGGGTATTATTTTGATGGGGAGGCCTATCATTTGGGTCCAAAGTGCATATGTGTGCATTGGGGTGTTGAGACAGGGTTTCCCTGTACCCCCAGCTAGCATGGAACTCGCTGTGTAGGCCAGGCTGGACTTGATCTCACAGAGATCTACCTGCTTCTGCCTCCAGAGTGCTGAGCTTAAAGACTTGCATCACCATGCCCAGTAAGAATCTTTTATTTTTAATAACTTTCAATGGAATTGGATAAATTGATACCCAGACTTCTCCTGATGTAGGATGGCCAGATCATATACTCTATTACAGCATGAAGAATGGAATAAGAACTTTCCATCTGCCATAGTACCCCTTGTGACCCTTTTCCATAGGTCTGGAATGTAGAGTCAACCAGAGAGTATACACCAGGCACCTCATTCAATATACTCATCAAATGTCACTCTGCACTGTCACCTCACAAACACTTGAAAACTTACTAGGCCTGACGGATAGATCCTGTACCCTTTAAAGATGCCATAGCACATGTATGGTGTGATTAGGGGATTATTAACCATGTTACGAGATTTTATTACTTGCTTGAAGATTGTCAGATAGACTTCTACTTCAGCCTTCTGGTCCCTCAGGAATTCAGATTTAAGGTTAATGGGGCTGAGAACGTATCTGGGCATATAGCACAGTTGGTAGAGTGCTTGCCTGGCATACACAAAACTTTGATCCCCAGCACTGCCTAAAACTGAACATAGTGGTGCATGCCTGTAATACCAGCACTCAGGTAGTATATGGAGGAGGATCTGAAGTTCAAGGTCATCTGTGGCTACATAGGAAATTCAATTTCAGCCTGGGCTACCTGAGACTCTGTCTCAAAAATTAAATCAGATTTAACTTTGAAGCTCACTAATTGTAGCCATCAAAGAAACCCGAAGGTTTATCGTCTTATGCTGAGTCAGCATCCGTTTCATTCATATTTTAGAGAATTAATTAATTAATTTGGTTTTCTGAGACAGGGTCTCTCTGTAGCCACAGCTGGTCTGGAACTCACTACGTAGACCAGGCTGGCCTAGATCTCATAGAGCTCTGCCTGTCTCAGCCTCTGGAGTGCTGTAATTAAAGGCCTGCACCACCAAGCTTGGTCTCAGCATCCATTTTAAAACATAAGTTTAACTTTCCATGGCAGAAGCTGGGCTTTGACACCCTTAGCAGTTTCTAACACTACAGTCCAATAGCTCTAGGTGGCCAAGGGACTGAACACTTAGGGAAACTCCCAACTACAGGTAGAGCCTTAGATTTACTGCTGCTTTCTTTAAAAGGAAATGATCCTACATTTGCCTGCAAACTTTAAGGGAATCACAATATGATCTTCTGCAAAGAACATCTGCTTGCTTCAGTCCATCAATAAAACTTCCATCCAAACCTATTTGCTAACACCCCTAATCAATGAAAGTGCAGGGCCACAGGTTTCTGTATCTTTTTCCCAGATATCCCTGCAGGGCTTCCAGGCCCATCTCAAACTTCCAAAGTCAAAAAGTACTAAAGACACACTGTGGCTCATGCCTCAAATCCCAGCACTGGGAATTATAGGGGAAGAAAAATCTCTAGTTCCTGGACAGCCCGGGCTACATAGTGAATTCTAGGCCAGCCTTGGCTACAGAGTGAAACTCTATATCAAAAAAAAAAGAACCATACAC
>NW_008349083.1:405526-417839 GCF_000622305.1 Nannospalax galili | reverse complement strand
CACACACACACACACACACACACACACACTCACACAAATAAGGTTGAGATATAGACCAGTTGGTAGAATGCTTGCCTAACATGTACAAAACCCCAGGTTTGATCCTTAATACTACAAAAACAGAGGGAGGTGGTGCATGCCTGTAATCCTAACTCTTGAGAAACTGAGTCAGGAGGATGAGCAGGGACTTCAGGACAAAATCCTGTCTCACCCTCCCCCTGCTCAGGAATTTTCCTACTGTCTGTGGTGTGTCTCTGAAGACTTGCCTGCAATCCTACCCCTGAGACATGCCATCAAGAGACTCACCCGGTGGGTGCCCTTCTGTCTGGTCCTCCGGTGGCTTCTGGGGACGGTAGGTGCTAGCTGAGTTGATACTTAATGAAACTCAGTGAGTTTCTAGGCATCATATGACATTAAAATAAAAATTAAGGGCCAAAATGAGCAAAATAAATAGGGCTGAAGTGGGAGATGCAGTTGTCCAGCCCATTTGCCCTCGTCACAAAGAAAGCTGGCATATTATCAGAAGTTTTCTCCTTTTAAACAGTTTTTTAAAATGTGGAGGTGAAACAACTTGCGGGAGTCAATTCTCTCCTACCATGTGAGTTCTGGGAATTGAACTCAGGTCGTTAGGCTTGGTGGAAGGTACCTTTACCTGCTAAGCCATCTTCTCAGCTCTTTTCTCTTTTAAACCAATAATCTGTCCTCTGTGATGGCTGATCTTGCTTGTCAACTTGACACACCTGGCAAGAGGGAAACTTTGCCTCTCACAGATTAGCCTGTCAGCTCATCTGCGAGGCTTCTTCTTGATTGCTAATTGATGCAAAAGGGTCCAGCCCCCTGTGGGCAGTGCCATCCATGGGCAGATGGGTCTGGGTGGCAGCTGAAGAGAGGTAGCCGAATGTGAGCCTGTAGTCAAGCCAGTAAGCAGTGTTCCTCAATGGCTCCTGCCTCCAGGTTCCTGGTCTGCCTTCCCTCAAGATGGGCTGTAACCTAAAAGCTGAAATAAACCCTCTCCTCCTCAAGTTGCTTTTTGTCATGATGTTTATCACAGCAACAGAAAGCAAACTAGAACATACTGTGTACTCAGTTCTCAAATAGTTAAACTTCTGTAGAATTTCCCCTAAAAAAGTATATAACTAAAAGCCCCAGGGGTAAATAGTGCCAAATTTTTATGTGGCTTACTGGAAACTATAACAATGCAATTTTTAAAAATTATATTTTGGGGGTTGGAGAGATAGTTCAGTTGGTAACATGCTTGCCTTGGAACATGAGGGCCTGAGTTTAATCCTCAGAACCCATGTTTAAAAAAAGGGGGGGGCAGGTGCTTTTAGTCCTAGAGCTAGAGAGCTGCCTTCTGGCCAGCCTGGGCTACTTGGGTGAGTTCCAAGGCAATGAGAGGCCCTGCCTCAAAAAACTGCTGGGTGTGGTGGCAGCACCTTTAATCCCAGCACTTTGGAGGCAGAGGCAGGCTGATTTGGGAGATCAAGGCCAGCCTAATCTGCATAGTGAGTTTCAGGCCAGATGGGGCTAAAGGGAGACTCTGTCTCAACAACGAACCCAAAAGCAAAATCAAAACAAAATACAAAAAACAAGGTGGATGACTCCAAAGAGCAACACCCCAAAGTTGACTTCTGGTCGTCACACACACACACACACACACACACACACACACACACACAGAGTAAATAATTTTAAAGCATAGGGGGACATAGTTACGTTAGGAACTCACCTTGGAGCAACAAACAGCAACAGATAAATGAAATGTGTCTCCTGCACACAGATTCTTGCCCAGCTAGCTACTGAGCAAAATACCCAACTCTGTAACTAATGGATCTGCAGGGTCCCCTGGCACTGTTACCTCACTACCTGCAGAGCCAAAGCCCCAGGGGAGTTTTCAACTCCAAAGAGGCCTCATTAAGCCATGCTCAGTGCTACCCCAAGGCTCAAGAAAAGAGGAGTTATTCCTGGAGGAGGGCTCCTAAAAGGTCAACAACTAACCATTTAGTGGGAAACACTGAAACCAACAATAGTGACCTTTCAAAGGACAGATGAATGCCTGGGGGGAGCAGGACATTAAGGATGTTAAGGGATCTAGCCTAAAGTGTTTGGTAAAGATCAGAGCTTGCTTATCAGGGTTGGCAGATTAGGGACATTTTATCATATGAGCAAAGCAATTCCTGGTCCTTCCCTGGGAGAAGTTAGTAATCATTCTTTTAAAGACACAGAACCGGGACTGGAGAGATGGCTCAGTGGTTAAGAGCACTGACTGCTCTTGCAGAGGACCTGGGTTCAATTCCCAGCACCCACATGGCAGCTATGAACCAACCGTCCTTAACTCCAGTTCCAGGGGAATCTGAAGCCCTCTTCTGACTTCCACGGCAATGCACGACACGGGTGCACTCGCATACATGCAGGCAATACACTCATACACACAAAATAAAAATAATAAAATATTTTTTAAAAAAGACATGGAACCAAGTGCACCTGAGTTATAAAATAAATCTTCTGCACTGGGTCTTCATCGAATAACTAAAATCCCAGTTTTCCAATTCCAAACATTTGAAAGAATCTGAAAGAACAAGGGATAGCCTTTCAACATATAGTGGACACACGGGCTGTGCTGTCCTTGTCCCCCAGAGAAAGCTAAACTGTCTGTCTGGAAAAGCTGTCACTCTGGCTCAGGACTCAGGCAGCTGTGCTCACCAAGCAGACACTCCATAAGCGATATGATATATTCAACAGCTATGATATATTCAACAGCCCTCCCAGAAAGTTCCCGGAGATTTTCTGCACTTCACAAAAGTTAACTCCTGTGAGCCTAAAAGTCAACCGAAAAGAAGCAGAAAAATGAAAAAAATGCACGAAAAAGTGAAGTTTCCCCCACTCATCACTTCCCCACCCCCAAGGCTGAAGTAGCCAGTCTGCTGTTCCCAGGGTCAGCCTTCAGCGCCAGTGATATGAAACCCAGACAGACGCTGTGGTTACCATGGCCGATGCCCTGGCTGTCACAGGCGCGGCTCATCAAGGCTCCAGGCTCAGGGCTCCTAGGCTGTAGCGGTTTCGGCGCTGGCTCCGACCAGGTTGCGCAGGTGCACAGGGCGCAATGGGACTTGGAGGGACCGGACCCAAACAAGACAAGCGCCTGCTGCTCTCGCCCCACCACCCCGGCTGTAGTGCCCGCCTCCAGAGACTCTCTAAGAAGACCCAACTTGAGTCCAGGCCAGCGTCCCTCCGCCCTACCGGGAAGGTGGAGAACAGGTGCCAGGGGCGTGTCACTGGCCTGGGGAACAGGAGGGGGCCGCAGCAGTCATCCTACATCCATCTCCTTTTTCTTTTCCCTTTTCTTTTCCAGTTCTCCTCTCTCTCTCTCTCTCTCTCTCTCTCTCTCTCTCTCTCTCTCTCTCTCATTTGTTTACTTTTTGCTGTTTTGAAGCAGGTTCTGATGTAGCCCAAACTAGCCTGGACTGGAATTCATTCTATAGCAGGTTGGCATGGGAATCCCTCAGCTGGCCTGGAACTCCAGCAATCCTCCTGCCTTTGCCTCCCACTGCTGCTCTTTGGAGTAACCGCCTTTCAGAGTCTGATCTGGGCATAAAATTCCCAAGGTAATACTATACTGCTTGCTTCTGGCCACCAGTTCTGGGGAACCTATTTTAGGTCAGCTGTAAAGGCGCATGCATTCAGTACTGCTGTGGCATTTAAATTATACAAATATATCACTTTTCTTGCTCTGATTTCAACCTTTTGCCTCTGCAACACCTAAAGTTTGGCAAAGGCAAGGTGCTGAGTAGTTTGTTACGGGACTGTGATGGCATCAGCTTCTTATCTCTTTGCTATGACAAAACGCCTAACAAAAGCAACTTAACTGGAGAAGAGTTTATTTTTGCTTTACAGTTCCAGGATGATACAGATGGCATCGTGGCAGAGGCCTGAAGCAGGGGCTCACATCGCACCCACAATCAGAAAGGAAAAGAAATGGATGCTGGTGCTTCTTTTCACCTTTTTATTCTTCCTGGGACCCCAAACCATGGGATGGGCTGCTCGCATCCAGAGAGGGTCTTTGCTCCTCAGTGAATCCTCTCTGGAAGCATCTTCACAGAACACTCAGAGATAAGTCTCTTAGGTGATTCTAAACCCCATCAAGGTGACAGGGATGATGAGCCAGCAGTGATGAGCAAAAGGACACGACAAATTAGAAAGAACTAATATTTGTCTGGTCTTCAGATGAAATTTCCCTCTACTCTGTGTGTATACCTGTAAGCCCTGGAGATTTCATCTCTACCACATTCCTTCTGTAAATTTAAATTTAATCATTGGGCACTTTAAAAAAAAAAATCATTCCTCCAACAGGTGTTATGTTGAAAGTTGAACTCCCTGTGGAGCTTTTTACTCAAGATTGTGGGTATGATAGAAATGATCAGCTAATGTCATTTCAAGGGATACTATAACAACTGCATGTAAAATCGTACTGGTAGTTTATTGTTTTGGATGGGCTAAAAACAAAAATCCTGCTTTACTCAGTATCTAGTCTCATTTCTTAGTGGAGTCACTTCCTCTAGCACCAGAGTGGTATCCCCAATAAAGGCTGATCGCTTTTAATATACCTATAAGAAGACAGTATTAGAAATGTTAAATTTTAGGAAGATTCTGTGTGTTTTGGAGATGGTCACCGACCACGAATTCTTGTATGGAGTTTCACTAGTTAAAGGACTCAGATTGGCGATAGGGGCATAATTAAGAATTTAAGGAGTTAGCATCAGTAACTCTATATAAAAATACTAAAGAAGGCTTTGGCTATGGCTCAGTTGGTAGAGTGATTGCCTAACATGCATGAAGCCCTGTGTTTGATCCCAGGAGGTGGAAAAAAAGAAAGAAAAACAGAAAGAAAAGTAGAGAAAAATCAAGAAAACTGAGTATGGTAGTGCAAGCCTGTAATAAATACCAGCACTTAAGAGGTAGAGGCAGGAGGATCAAGAATTCAAAGTCAACCTCAGTTACATAAAGGAGCTCAAAGCCAGCTTGGGCTACCTGAGACCCTGTATTAAAAAAAAAAAAAAAAAATGCTTTCCTTGTAAACACAAGAAATGTGAGTTCAGTCCTCAGAATCCATGTAAAAATTGATAGGTAAAAAGCTGGCGGAGAACGAGCAAATGGATGATGAGGCACCGAGGCACAGCTAAAACTCCATCAAAATAGGGTTTATTAGCAAAGGAACACATGGGGCAGATTCCCTTCCGGGCAGGAAAAATGTCTGCCTGGGTCTTGAGCTGGGGTCTTTTAAAAGGGAGGCTTCTGCCTCCTGCAGAAGGCAGGAAGATGTATTTTTTTTAAAGGTGGTGGGGGGGCAGCTCTGAACCTTAACAAAAATGTCTGGCGGGGTAATGCATACTTGTAATCCCAGTCAGGAGCAGGATACAGGGAGAATCCCTGGGGTTCACTGACCAGCCAGTCTTGTCTAACTTGGGAACTCCAGGCCAATAAGAGATCCCATCTAAAAGGAGGTGGGCAGCATTCTTGAGAATGATATCCAAGGTTCGGCCACATGCATACACACACATGTGAGCATGCACACGTGAACAGGCACATATTTATGAGCACACACGTATATACACATTAAAACAAACAACAACAAAAAATACTGAAGATACCCTATGGAAAGCTTTCATTAATTTTATATTTTTAGCCCTCAATATGAAACAAAGCAGGACGTATTAGGATTTGCAGAGATGGCAAACCATAAACTTAATCACAACTCCCCATTTTCTCCCCCTCATCCCCTGCCCAGTAAAGAGCAAGCCCTCAAAATTTCTTCCACTGACAATCAGAGCCTTCCCCAGGAACTCACCTCTGAGCACTCATCCCAGCAATCATTTTGATTCCCATCACAAAGGCCAGGTGGCACCATCTAACTTGTATTCATCCCCCAATCACTGCATTCCTCTCTGAAGAATACATGCCTGGATGTAAAAGAGCCCTGAGCTAACTTCCAAAGGGCCCCATATGGTTTAAGTAAACCTTAGGCAAACCTCAGAGCTAAGCTAACATCCAACCCAGGAACTGTGAAAAGCCCCCAACCCAATCAGGAGACTGTGTTATCTGGGAAAACAACAGCCCCTATTGTCTCAAAACCTGCAAACTGTGTCTCAGGTACTTATACTGAATCAGGAAAATAGCCCTACCCCACCCCTCCCTTTCCAAATCCCCCAGTCCTTATAAGCTGCCCACCAACTGTGCCTGAGGGTGCTGTTTCAAATCCCGGAGAGTTCACTGTTCTTAATAAATAGTCTGCTCCTGAGGTTGGGCGCATCATTCATTTACAGGTCTCCCTGGTCAGTCCCCATCTAACATTTTCTAACACTCCCCAGTGTTAGGCACTGAGAATTTAGAATAAAATCCTACCCTCCAGGAACTGTAATGCTGAGAAGGGCAGGCCTAGAGCCTATTAACCTTTCTTAGGTGTTCTGTGCTCTGTGAGGACAGGGGGAGTCAGAGCCACAGATGTGTGGGTGCTCCATCCCCCCTGGGAATGAAGCAACACTCTGCCAGAGGTGAAGCTGCCATTTTGAAAGACTCAGATGATGCTCATGATAGCTACCATCACATACTGAAGGAAAATCAACCTGATAAATGACAGAAAGAGCTGACCATCACCCAGCCTGCCTCCCCACTCCAGGAGGGCGATATATCCATCTCAGAACAAAGGGCCTGTAGCCTAGGCATCTGGTTCCCTATCAAAAGACATTCGGCCGCCTTGCCCTTGCAATCTGGTTCCTTACAACCACCTTATAGAAGATACCTGGTTCCCCTATCAGAACTCCCCATCTCTCTTTCCCAGGAAGTTGCTCAACACCACCCAAGAAAGCACAACCCCACCCACCTTCTGGGATTCTGGGATCCCCAACCCCCAACCCCCATTCCTGTAGGAGGGTTCCATACCCTTCATAGTCAATAAAGTCATCTACCATCTGCTGAGGTTAGTTTCTACTTCTTCACATCGCCCTCTCGTCCGGAATTCTAACACGCACTATGAAGTGAGCACTCTGCCAGGTGCATTCCCAGATTCCCTCTCACAGTCCTTTTAAGAGCAGATTGTTGCTGAGGAAATGACTGGGGTAGGTAAAAGCCACACAAGCCTGATGATCTGAGTTCAGTCCCCAAAATCCATAGTGGAAGGAGAGAATGTACTCTCCAAAGTTGTCCTCTGACCTCCACACAGTACCCCGGCTTGGGTACTTGTGCGTACTATTCCCATACATATCACACACACACACACACACACACACACAAATTGCAACAATAAAATTTAAAGATACTGGAATTTAGATACTTTGTAGAAGAACTCCAGGCTAGAAAGAAAGAAAGAAAGAAAGAAAGAAAGAAAGAAAGAAAGAAAGAAAGAAAGAAGAAAAAAGAGAGAAGGGAAGGAGGGAGGGAGAAGGAGAAGTAGGGAGGGAGGGGAGGCAGAGAAGGATGGAGGAACAGATGGAGGGAGACTGCAGCAAATTACAAGAAGCAAAGTAGGGATCGTGTGAGACAAGAAGGAACCTAAAATCAATTGCCTACAAGCAGTTAAATCAGATGTGGCTAGCTTAAGTGTTTTCACATAATTACAAGAAGCAAAGTAGGGATCGTGTGAGACAAGAAGGAACCTAAAATCCATTGCCTACAAGCAGTTAAATCAGATGTGGCTAGCTTAAGTGTTTTCACAAGGAATATATTAAGGGAACCTCCAGGCCACACTGACTTAATTGGAGGATGGAAGGCCCGAAGTCAAGCAAAGACCGATACAGCTCCGGAAGGGCGGAGGTCGCAGCATTCTGTTGCAGAACTGACTGGGGATGCTCCGTCTTCTACCTGCTCCTTTAAGAATGTCCAACTGCTATTCCTAGACTCTGTCTCCAGTGCTTTTGGAAGGAAAGCAGCTTCTTATTCTCTCTTGACTGAATCAGGAAGTCAAGTGTGTGCGTGTGTGTGTGTGTCTGTGTGTGTGTGTGTGTGTGCGTGTGTGTGTGTGTGTATCCTAGGATGGAGCTAGCCCTCTTCCCTTTGGCTTCCTCAGGTGTGAAGTACCACTTCCCTTGCCATGTGCAAATAGGGTTTAAGAGGGGCGGTTAGATGCTTTCCAATGAAAAAGACAAATATGAATCTCAGTGTCTTGGCAAACTAAGCTATCTTCAGCACTTGGCTTGTTATCTTTACAGCACTCCTGAGAAGCACTTACTGATGCCTCTTCTTAGTATGTATAAAGTTAGACAGTGCCTGCAGGATGTGTACACAGTAAGCAACCGAGTTGACACTGAATGCAGAATTCTTCTTTTCTGCAATACTTGACCTAAAAGTATTCTTATTTTGTTTTATCTAGATCTGATATCTCATAGTAAAAGCAAATTTCACTCACTGGTCAGCGGACTGTGGAGATAAATATTAAATATTAAAATGGCTTGACATTGAACATGATCTCTGGAGCCAGCAGACAATTGATATTTATTTATTCAATGATCAGACATTCATTGATTCACTCATTAAAGAAAACGCTTTTATTGTGACATGTACTGAGCACTAGCATAAGACCTCCCATCTCTACCTATTGTGTGACTTTTCCCTGGGAGATGTGAATAAAGGTTTATTCACCCCAGGTGAGGCACCAATGACAGACCAAAGAAATGATTCCATCCAAGTCTAGCAGAGTGAACAAAGGATTTTCAGAGGCTTACATACAAAAGGGTGAGTGAGGGGTTACTTACAGTAGTATAGGTGATTCAAAGGCAGCTGCATCACTGAAAAGCTAACCCCAGCATGACTGACGTCTCATAAAAGCTGCATTCTTGGAGCTCCCTGCACACCTTATAGATAGCTCAGCTAGTTGGAAATTCTCTACTCCATCAGGGTCACTGCCTGTACAACCTTGAAGAGAGACCTTATGACCTTTATAAGTTTCAGGAGTTTCCTGAGCCTTGGAAGTTTTGTTTAGTTCATGAGCCTTAGCAGATTATTTCAATTTGAAGGAAATAACAAAACAACATTTGGTCCTTGATCAGGTAAGAAGCTATCATCCAACAGGGAGGTCATGTGTGAACAGTTACCTGACAGTGTGATATATTAAATGCTAATTTGTGCAGTTTTGTAAAGTCACAGTGAGCTGGCAGCTCAGGCACTAAATAAACCCTCAAACTAACCAAGATTTCTTTACTAAACATCCTTATCCACATCTACTGAATTGCATTGCTCAGCCTCACTTTGTCAGGAGCCAGGATGCAGGAGAAGCTCTCTGGAACACAAATGTGATCATTGAAGAGAGAGAATAGTCTAGCAGACCAGGCCTACGCCATGTACTCCCCTGGACAAAGTCAGGTATTTCTGTTCTAGTTCATGGGGTAAAGTAGATCACATGAACAAAACTGACAAGCACAAGATTGGACAATAATAATAATTGTCCCTCAGGGAAGATTTACAATTGCAGAGGAGACACACCTCTCGGTGTGTTTATAAGGGAGTTTCCAGAGATGGTTATCCAAGAAAATCCACCCAGATGACTGTTTCCAGATAAGAAGATAGTCTACCTTACAGAGCAATTGGAACAAGGTAAAAAGATGGCTTCCCAGAGGGAAGAGATGAGAGAGTTTATCAGTTGGTTTTCTGGTTGCTGTGACCAAACATTTTCTGGTTGCTGTGACCAAGCATCTAGCAAAGAGCAAGCTAAAGAAGGCACCATTACTTGGCTCCCAGTTTGAAGTGATACAGTGTGTCCTGGCTGGGAAGGTACAGTGATAACTGAGGCTGCTCCTCAAATTTCATCTGCAGTCAGGAAGCAGAGAGAGATGAACACTGGTGTTCAGCTCACTCATCCTTTTCATTCAATTCATGTCCCCAGTCCACATTCAGGGTGGGTCTCCTGTAATCAATTAAATCCCTCTGGAAACTCTCACAGATCCATCCAGAGGTGTGTCTCCTGGTGAGCCTAAACTCCGTTGACAATGAAAACCTCAAAAAGATCAGGTAGAAACCAAGTCCTGGTTTCATGTGGAGTTAGATGCTATCTATCTCTGGCACTTATGGGAAAGTTAACCATACTTAGCTCTACCTCTATGGATGATGAAAATAGTTCCTGCCTCTTAGGCTTCTGTGGAGGTACAACAAAACACACCTGTCCAAGGAACATAGGAGTACAGAAACGTTAACAGTGATTTGCATCAATAAACAATACA
The DNA here is from genome assembly GCF_000622305.1 of Nannospalax galili. Lineage (NCBI taxonomy): Eukaryota > Metazoa > Chordata > Mammalia > Rodentia > Spalacidae > Nannospalax > Nannospalax galili. Next base: position 407,634 of record NW_008349083.1, on the reverse strand, counting down.
TGGGTTTTCCAGACAGGCAAAGTTCTGGCCTTTGGCTCAGAATGGATAGATGTGTCATGGAGAGGTTAAGATGGAGAGATGAGAGAACCAGAGATGAGTGTGGAGAGGGATGCAAGCCCTGAAGGTTGTGTAGCCCATGTGTAGAAGCTTAGATTTTTCCCGCTGGAACCGAAGACAGGGGTAGTATTATGGAAAGTCACTAGAGTCAGGAAAAGCAATGAGGGGACCAAAAAGGAGAGTAGCCACTAAAATCATTCAGGGGAAGGACCTGGGCTGCCAACTGAGCGTGGAGAGGCAAATTGTGAGGAAGGAACAGCAAGAGGTACTGTCGGGAGGTGTGGAAGTAATATACAAGGCCATGTCCTCTGCCAGCCTTTTCTGGACCAGCACTGAGCAAGGCTTAAGGAGATGGCCAATGACCACATCCTCACAGTTTGTACAGTGACTGATTCAGAGATGGAAGATGGCATTTGTAGCTTATTCAGATGCATCTAGATCCTATTATTAGGGCTAACAAAGGCACTTACAGAAAATGCATATTTCTATCAACCTACGTCCTGTTTCCTCCATCTTGGGAGCAGCCTTGAAATGTCTACTTTTTCAGAGAAGGAACTAAGGATGCATGGTATGGAACTGTATTAGTTACTTTTTTGTTGCTATGACCAAACACCTGACAGGAAGCAACTTAAGGGAGGAAAGGTTTATTGTGGCTCACAGTTAAAAGGGATATAGTCCATCATGAAGGGGAAGGCATGACAGGAGGAGGCTTCAAATCTTTGCAGAACAAGAAACAGAATGAACAGTGGAGGTGGACTATCAAGATCAAGGTTTGTCTCTAGTGACTCACTTTCTCCAGAGAAGCTCCACCTCAAAAGGCTCCACTACCTTTCCAAACAGCATAACCAGACGGAGACCAGGTGTTCAAACACAGAAGCCTATGGGACCATTTCATATGCAAAGCACATCAGAAACCAATGGTGGATTTGGTAAATCCTAGCAAATTGATTAAATATTACCAGTAGAAGCAGGTACTGTCACCTGTGTGTTACCATAATATAATCTAACTTGGGGTTCTTTATTCCTCCGTGTTGTTGGGGATGCACCCAGGGGTTTAGACTGATATTGTAGAGGACTTTTAATTTGCATCAGAATACTGTTTTCAGATAAAAGCTGTTTAATAATAATACAGAACTCTTTCCAGAAATCCTTATCATAAAAATCACACCCTAGGTCTGGATCACAAAGACAATAGCAAACTATTTTATTTGCTTTCCAGAATGTGGTCTGGAAAGCATTGACAGGCTCATAAACTACTTTGAAAGATAACCGAAACGATTGGGAGTATCATTTAGGAAGTGTCCAAGGGGACTTTGGTGCCATTGAGGCCTTAGCCCTGATAACTGCTGCTAGGGGTAATCCTGTATGTCACAGACACTCCACAGCACCTCTGCCTTCTTCTCCTTAGGGTTCAGAAGCAGCCTCCTCCTGTTATTGATAACCACAGAACTCCAGGCATTCTCCAGGGTTTGCCATTGTGTGTATTTCAATTTCAGTTTTCTGGTCAAGTCAAAACAAATACTTCTGTTTGAGTGGACAATGTCCCTCCCCAATAAAAATTCAATTACCCCTCCTGCCTTTGTAGCTTACCACGTGATAGAAGTAGCATGTTGCTGCCAGAATGTCAGCATTGTTTAATGTCATTTCTTAATGAGCTAGAAGGGGGAAAAAGCACACAAGTCCCAGTCTAAAACTTTAGAACTTTCCCCTGCAGATTTGTGCACATGTGAGAGGGTATCCAGTTGTCCAGTGATTGTTCTTTGGAGAGGTGGACCCCTGTTATTGTGTTGTGAGTTGCTAATCGTTGGCTATAATCCCTAAAAGATTTGTGGGGCCAGGCATGGTGGCGCATGCCTTTAATCCCACACTCACAAAGCAGAACAGGTAGATCTCTGTGAGTTTGAGCCTGGTCTACACAGCAAGTTCCAGGCCAAGGAGACCCTGTCTCAAAAAAAAAAAAAAAATGTTATGCCCTTTGTAATGGCAGAATAACATAAAATAAAACTGCAATCTATAAAACTATTCGTTGTGGCTTTGTAACAATCACACGC
>NW_008349083.1:396917-405454 GCF_000622305.1 Nannospalax galili | reverse complement strand
AAAACTCTGCTGGGCGTGGTGGCACAGGCCTTTAATCCCAGCACTCAGGAGGCAGAGGCAGGTGGGTCTCTGAATTAATTCAAGGCCAGCCTGGTCTACATAGTGAGTTTCAGGTCAGCTGGGGCTACAGGGAGATCCTTTCTCAAAGAAAGAAAGAAAGAAAGAAAGAAAGAGAAAGAGAAAGAAAGAAGGAAAGATCCTGTTCCCACTTACAGTTCAAACACACTGATACAGAAAATAACCCTTGGATGAAAACTCCAGCTTTATGTAAGCTACATCCCTCACCCCTCTGCCATACTAAGCGACTTGCTAAGAAGCCAACTAGCCTTGATTGGTGACGCCCATATAGCCCATGATAGAAAATTCTCCAACACTTTCTCCAATGATACAAGAAAGACAAAGCCATCACTGGGGTCTCGGTCCTCCTGGGAGGCTAGATGGCTCATTTGTATTCCCCAGACATATGAAAATGTACTAGACAGGGACTGTGCTCACCTAGAGTCAAACCTTAAAACTTTATGTCAGAGAGGCCTAGGTCAGAAGTCAAATACTGGCCAGCCACTAGGATGGAATATAGTCTAGAAACAGATTTATTTGTCTCCCACATTGATTTTTAAATAATCAATTCCTAAACTATTTCTCCTAAAATTCCCAAATGCCAGCTTCTCTTAAAAATAAGAACATTAAGGCTGGGCGTGGTGGTGCAAGCCTTTAATCCCAGCACTCGGGAGGCAGAGGCAAGCAGATCTGTGTGAGTTCGAGGCTAGCCTGGACTCCGTAGTGAATCCAGGCCAGAGAGGGCTACAGGGAGATTCTGCCTCAAAAAGACCGAAAAAAAAAAAAAAAAAAAATCAGTGGAGCGGGAGAGATGGCTCAGTATTTGAGAGCACTTGGTACTCTTGCAGAGGACCTGGGTTCAGTTCCCAGCACCCACATGGATAGGCAGCTTGGACTCGTTCATAACTGCTGCTCCAGATAATCCAACACCCTCTTCTGGTCTCTGAGGGCACTGATTGTACGTGGAACACGTACACATATACATAAATTTTAAAACTCTTTTAAGAAAAAGAGACTTGGCCCAGCAAAATGGCTTATCATATAAGGGCACTTACCACCAAGCCTGATGACCTGAGTTCCACCCCCAGAACCCACATAATGGAAGAGAGAACCAACTCCTGAAAGTTATCTTCTGACCTCCACACATAAATATGACATGCATGTGTCCACATACATATACAAAATAGATAATAGGCATAAAGATCTTTGTAAACTGATCTTGCAAGGTTGTCCAACCTTTTTGACATTGTGATATAACGTTATCATTCACAAATGTGTTGGATCCATGCATCAGTATCCTGCTGCCCTCGAGCTTTAGCTTGAATTTGCCTGCTTTAGCGACACTGGACCTTCCTTCACTAGGTGTCAATCAGCTGAAGCAAGAAGCAGCCCTTGTCCTCAGTTCTCCTCTGCTGTCCCCACACTTTGTGTGCCTTGTGGCCTGAGCTGCCGGTCCCTGGGCTGGGCCTGCAGAGAAAATCATCTAGTCGGTTAGACACAGTGGAGACAGAGGACTTGGGACCAGATGGGGTCAATGACTTTCCAGATCTGAAAAGGGCACTTCAGAAGTGCCCCTGCTTGCCATGTGTGACTAGGCAGTTTATGTGGTAGGCTCTGGAAGCAGATGGGCACGTGCTGCATCTGCCAATGTGGGCACCTCCATCAGTGGATACAGATGATCCAGGCCTTGTCATCCTAGACAGTGATGACCCTGTCCAGCTACTGTGTAGGATCTTTTCCCATCACTGTTTACTTGCTCCTACAATCCTCAAAGAGCCCCTGCATCCCACTGCTAGAGAATATTTGCTATGGTTTGAATGTGAAATATCCCCCACAAGAATGTGTATGTAAACACTTGGTCCCCAGCTGGTGATGCTGTTTTGAGAGGTTGTGGAACCTTTAGGAGGTGAGGTCTCACTGGAGGAAGTGGATTGCTGGGGCTGGGCTTTGAGGTTTTATAACCTGATCCAACTTCCTGTCTATTCTCTGCATCTTCTTCTACCAAGGCATAAGGAAGTGCGGAGACCCATCCTGCTCATTACCTTAGCATACTCTGCCAGTATGTCTTCTCACCATGATGGACTATATCCTTGCAAACCATTAGCCAAAATAAACCCTTCCTCCCTTAAGTTGTTTTTTGTCAGATATTCAGTTGCAACAACCAGAAAAGTAGCCAGTAGACTACCTAACAAGCTTCCAGTGAGCATTCAAACCAAGTTTAATGCAGCTTAGGAAAGGAAGTATCTGGGGCATTACTGGAGCTGAGCATGCCAAGGAGAAATGCCATCTGTGAAGGAGGCTTATAACGAATCTCTGCTGTGTGCCCCAGATACATTTCAGATACGTAAGTGCTTTCTGTCCTCTCCACGTCCAAGCAGGAAACAGAGGCAGCTGGGTAAAAAGAGAATTTGAACAAACTGTGAGGGTGATGCTTCATGGAATGATTCAAACCCTGGAATAGCTAGGAAGATAGCTTCTTCTTGGAGACAGCATCTCAGTGGGGCTCAGCTTACTGGTGGAGAAAAATTATAAAAAAGAATTGTAGTGGGTGGAGAGATGGTTCAGCAGTTAAAGACACTTGCTGTTCTTCCGAGGACGCAGGTTCAATTCCCAGGACCCACATAGTGGCTAACAACCCTCCATAACTCCAGTTTCAGGGGCTCTGATGCCCTCTTCTAACTGATGTGGGCATGGCATGACATGGGTACACTTATATATATGTAGCCAAAACATTCATACACATAAAAAGGTGTTAGCTTATACAAAGTAAATATGTTAGAGTTGTTCCAGCTAGCCTTACCTTGACACTGCCTAGAGTCATCTGAGAGAGGACACCTCAATTAAGGAATTACCTATATCAGATTGGTTTGTGGGCATGAGGGAGAGTTGTGGAGGGCCTACTTCCTGTCCTCGGGGCTGCTTCCTGATCTCCACATATTTTTCAACTGTTGCAACTGCTAATGACCTGTCACTGCTGGAAGGAAAAAGCTCAGGCCTCTTGGAGCAAAGGAAAGATCCCTCCCAAGGGAGGTTATTCCGGGTAGCACTAAGGAGCAGGAAACAGAAGAAGGCATGGGTGGAGTTCGCCAGCCAGAAAGCAGAGTTCCCGCCTTCCTGCCTTGAATTCTTCCTCTGACTTCCCTCAGACACAGAATGTGACCTGGAAGTGTAAATCAAACAAATTCCCTTTCCTCCCCAAGTTGCTTTTGGTCAGAGTGTTTTATCACAGCAACAAGGAGAAACTAGGACAGGAGACTCACTGATCTGAAAGCTGCCAAGGACAGAGGCTGAATGAAGATGATGGTGGCATCAAAGTATGTCTTCTGTTCAAAGTGACCAGACTTGGACTTTGGGGATGAGTGAGTGAAGGCCACATGATCATAGCTGAGTTTCAGCTCTGATTTTTTGGAGGTGATGTCTGGTGGCAAATTAAAGATAAAACAGACAAGAAAGATCATATAGACCAGTGATGAGGTGTCTGCAAACCTGAGCCAATGCAGTGACTAAAAAGTGAGACAGGAAGACCCTGTCTCAAAAAGACCAAAAAAAAGTGAGACCTTCAGGAAACTGTTTCTGAATCACACCAAACCTGGGGGCGGGGCATGCGGAGGGAAGAGCAGAGGATGAGTCTGCCTTCTGACTTAAACTGAGTGGTGATGAAACAGTCAGCAGACACTAAATAATAAAAAGCTAGTAGGCATGGTGGCATATGATTGGAATCCCAGTACTTGGAAGATAGAGGCAGGAGGATCAAGGGTTCAAGAGCAGCCTCAGCAACATAGCAAATTCAAGGACAGCCTTGGCTACAGGAAATGCTTTTCAACAAACAAATCATTCAAATAATAAATAAACAAACAGAGCAGGGCACATGTCTGGAGAGATACATCATGAACTGTTTGGGTCAAACCTGAAACAACTGTGGAACTTACTTCTTTATTCAAAACGTGCTTGAAAACAAGCCACTGTCATTTCAAAGAGCAAAAGAGACCTTAGGACAGAGATTCCATAGGTGGCAGGTGACCACAGGAGAGGTCAGCATAGCCCAGTGGAGAAATGACAAAGAAGGACCTTCAGGAGCCCGTGAATATAAAGAGAAAACAGGAGAAAGAGTGATGGGGGAAAAATAAGGCAAAGGAGCCACAGACACCTAGGGAGAAAAGGGGATTCAAGCAGCCGCCAATCCCTACAGGGTGCAGAAGAGGCCACGGGAAACCTTAGCTAGTCACATCGAGATGGTGATGGCCAGAAGGCAGAATGCAGGGCCTGAGATGTGAGCTCAACATCTGGGGAAGTGGAGATTACAAGGATAGGCTGTTAATTTAGAACTGGATGTTAAAGTGAAAGCAAGAGTCAGTCTGGGGACTTGGTAGTTGAATTAGTTTCTCAGCCTCCCCTCGGTTTTTTGGACTGGGGATATTTTGGGTATATTTATAGGAAGAAAGAAGGGCCTAGAGTAAAGAGAGGCTGAAAATTCGGGAAAGAGAGGATTCTGGGTCCTGTGCCAGGTAAGGCTGTTGATAAAGCCAGAAACCCAGTCTCAGTGGAGTTTGGAGAGGGATACTGACTAAAACAGATGTCTTGGGTGAAACCTAGTGATTCTCCAGGTTGGCCACTGTGAGCAAGAGCACACATTTTCTCATACTCATGAATCCCCAGCAGAATCCAGAAGCCTCCACTAACTAGCCAAGCCAGCATTCTGGGAAGTAGATTCCAGCCCCACCCTGTATTTTAAATCAGCACCCTGGGGCCACCATGTGACAAAGAGGTGAAGTGACATGCCAAAATTGAGTTGTAGAGACAAATGTCGTGGACTGAACTCTCCTCACCAATAACCAGGTGTGTGAAAAAAGGCCTTGGGAAATTCATGCAGTCTATGCCTCAGTTTCCTTCTCTGGAAAAACAAAAAAAGATAGGGGGTGCTGGAGATTGAAAGCACCTGGCTCCATGGGGTTTTGGTGAGCGATGAAAGGTTAGCATGTGGACTGTATTCACAGTGCCTACCTAACACATAGTGAATGCACAATAGACACAAATGAATCATTTTACTGCGTACCTTTTGTCATAATGGGTCATTTGATAGTGTGCTCACTATTCCAAATTCCAAGCTCTACTGTTTTTCTCTAGAGATGCAGAAGGAATTAGTCTGAGGTAGGGCCCCAGATTCTTCATTTTAAACCAGCCTAGTCTTTCTCCAGGTCATCGTGGGGTAGTGAGCCCAGGACAACACTTGAAGAAGCAATGTTCTGAAGGAGGGGGCCTGGGGGGGCTGCCTTGTTTCTGGTTCCACCTCAACATGGAAGAGTCACAAATGGCTCTGAAGCACTCTGTGCCCTCCAGGTCACTGTGAAAAAAGAAAGGGCTTCCCAGTAGATCTAAGGTGAAGAGTTCTAGAACAATGTTTGCTTTTGTAGGGTTGGGACGTTGAGACAAGGTCTCACTCTGTAACCCCAGGTGGCCTGGACCTCAGTATGGTAACCAACGCTGGTCTGGAACTGGAGGCAGTCTTCCTGCTTCAGCCTGCAAAGTGTTGGAATTGCAGATGTGAGCCACCATGCCCAGAAGCTTTTGCTTTTAAAACCCCTGAGGGACTGGAGAGATGGATTAGTGGTTAAGGGTGCTTGCTGCCCTTTCAGAGAACCAGAGTTAGGATCCCAGCACCCACATGGCTGCTTGCAACCACCTGTAACTCCAGCTTTAGGGGCTCTGACACCGTTTTCTGACCTCTATAGGCACTGGCACACCCATGGCATACACACACAGACACATACACACATAAATTAATTTTTTAAATTTTTTAAAATTTATTATTTTTATTTTATATGTATGAGTGTATTGCCTGCATATGTGTAAGTGGACCTGTGTCATGCAGTGCCTGCGGAGGTTAGAAGAAGGTGACAGACACCTTGGAACTGGAGTTATAGATGGTTGTTAGCTGTCATGTGGATGCTGGGAATCAAACCCAGGTTTTCTGTAAGAGCAGTCAGTGCTCCTAACCACTGAACCAGTTCTGTAGTCCCATAAACAAATAACTTTAAAAATCTTTTACAAATTTAAATCCTTAACTGAAAGTACTTTCCTCTACCTTTCTTTTTATTTGAGGACAAAGCACTGTCAAAAAGATAGGCTATGTGACAGGTACTGACTTGGGACACTTGCAGCCATCGTTTTGCATATATTTATACCACTGCTAGTACTTCAGTATGGTTTCAAAATCAATATTACAAAAACACAGAGTTCAGATCCCCAGAACCTGTGTAAATCCCAGGTGGGCAAATTGGCTCAGCAAAGCAAACATTTTCTTTTAAGAGGGCCCCTGTTCTACAATTTTCAACTTGAATATGAAGGCAGAGCACAAGGGTGGTTAAAAAGTGATTGGTGGGGACTAGAAAGATGGCTCATCAGTTAAAACCACTGACTGCTCTTGCAGAGGACCTGGGTTCAGTTCCCAGAACCCATGTGGTTGCTCACAAATGTCTCTAACTCCAGATACAGGGGATCCGACACCCTCTTCTGGCCTCTGAGGGCATTGCATGCATATGGTACATCTGCAAATGCAGGCAAAACACTCATACACATAAAGTTAAAAATAATAAAAAATATATTTAAGTGATTGGCAGGCTGGACCTGGTGATACATACCTTTAATCCCAGCACTCAGGAGGCAGAAGCAGGTAGATTTTTGTGAGATTAAGGCCAGCCTGATCTACATACTGCTTTCTAGGCCAGCTGGGCTATAGTTGTAGCTCTAGGCTACAAACAAGAAAAGTGATTGGAGGTAAAGTTAGGTCCTCCTGGCCAGCTCCATGCAAAGGAAGGAAATTTGAAGTCAGATGCTGGGAGTCTAGCCCGGGAGATACATACAGGTCTCATGTACTGATTTGTGGGTTGTTGTTTTTTTTTTTTTTTTTTTCTGTGCAACTTTTCATTAACTTGCAATGGGCACTGGCTGTCAGTTGTTCTGTGTTCTAGTTTCATTCTGTTGCTGTGACAAATACTATGATCAACAGCAACTTAGGGAGGAAAGGATTTGTTCCAGCTTATAGGTAATAAGTGATCAATTCATCATTGAAGGAAGTCAAGGCAGAAACCTAAAGGCAAGCCTGCTTGGTATTTCACCTCTGACCAAGTCTCTCACTTCACAGACAAAGAGCTACAGCAGGAACCTTGGAGGATGCTGCATGCTGGCTTGCTCAGTGGTTCATATGGAGCCAGCTTTCTTATACAGCCCAGGGCCACCCACCTAGGGAATGGTGCCACCCACAGTGGGCTGGGCCCTTCTACCTCAATTAACAATCAAGACACTCCCCAACAGACATTCCCACAAGTCACATGGATCTGTGCCATCCTTCAGTTGAAACTCCCTTCTCAGTGACTCTAGGCTGTATCAAGTTGACAATTAAACCTAACTAGAACATGTTGAGACCCTGGACTGGGGTGTCCTGAGGGGTACCTGTGAGGAACAGCAGTGGATAACAAGGTCAGCTTCGGTTCTCCAACCCAGAGCAGATTCTGGTGAGTTCATCAGACTTCTCTATATCTTTCATTAAAATCATTTGAGCTTTACTGCTAAAAGCGTTTCTAGAACCATTGATCAGAAGTTACAAATGGGTCTTCTGAATTCATAGCTGGCCCACAGAGATACTTTCTTGGCTGACCTATGATTTCTAAACTTCTAGAGTTTCCAAGGTCTTACTTGCCCCCTCCCCTCCCCCAACTATAAGAGTTCTTGGGACTGGAGAGATGGCTCAGCGTTTAAGAGCACTGACTGCTCTTGCAGAGGACCTGGGTTCAATTCCCAGCACCCAAATGGTGGCTATGAACTGTCCTTAACTCTAGTTCCAGGGGAGTCTGAAGCCCTCTTCTCACCTCCGTGGCATTGCACAACACTGGTACGCTCATATACGTGCAGGCAATACATTCATACACGTAAAATAAAAATAATAAAATATTTTAAAAAAAGAAAAGAAAAGCATTCTCATTAAATCCATATTTCAAACCCTTAAAAAGATATGGGGGAGGAGACTGGAGAATTGGCTCAGAAATTAAGATCACTTGTTGCTTTTTCAGAGGACCAGGGTTCAGTTTCCAGCATCCACATAGGTCAGCACTCAACTGCTTGTAACTCCAGTTCCAGGGAATTTGATGTCTTCTTCTGGCCTCTGAGGGCACACAGGCAAATATGCATACATACATACATACATGCATGCATACATGCACGAAGGCACTGAAAGATGCAAATAAAATAAAAACAAATAAATACTTAAAATTTTGTTTTCTCCCCCTATCTAGAAGCCTTTGAGAGCGAACTGACACTGATTCTAACCTCTCCAACACCCTCCTAAATACCTGAAAGCACATCCTGAATCCAACACTCTAGAATCCGGGCTTGGAAGATGAAAGAAAAATGAAGAGGATCCCAATAGAGGGATGCTTTTGGAAGCCCTTGTCAAGAAATTCTGATAGACTCTCATATAAGCATTT
>NW_008349083.1:394101-396312 GCF_000622305.1 Nannospalax galili | reverse complement strand
CTGTTAAAAAAGAAAGAAAGAAAGAAAGAAAGAAAGAAAGAAAGAAAGAAAGAAAGAAAGAAAGAAAGAAAGAAAGAAAGAGAAAAAGAAAAGAGTACATGAAGTTGTTAGAAAAAAGTGATGGGGAGATATGGGAGGAATTGGAGGGGAGGGAGTGGGTGTGGATTTGATCAAAACACCTTATGTGCATGTATGAAATTCTTAATGAAGTCTTTTTTTAAAGTTAAAAAAAAAATGTAGATGGACTGGGGACCTGGCTCAGAGGGTAAAGCAAGCATGAGGACCAGAGTTCAGATCCCCAGAACCTATGGAAATCCCTGGTGGGTGTGACAGCCTGCCTGTAAGCCTAGCTCTCAAGAAGCAGGGACATAGAATCTCTTGAGCTTGTTGATCAGTGAGCACAGTGCTGGGTTTAGTTGAGAGACCCTGCCTCAACATGAGCAGAGGTCAATGAAGACATCCAGTGCTAACTTCTAGCCTTCACACATATGCACACACGTGAGCATGTGCATCCTCCCACAGAGGGATACCCACACACACTCAAACATGCATACATACATAGATGCACCATACATACATACAGATGCAAAAGCAATTAATTAAAAGAAAAGATACAGGATCACAGCCAGCTTCTTGCTGAAGACACTGACCTGCAAATACACCAGAAGTGTTCAACATCTGGAATTACAATGTAACATCGTCTCCAAAGCTCTTGCTCAAGAACAGTGCAAGCAAGTTACAAAAGAAAGTTGCAAAAAAGAAAATATTGGAAGTCAGTTTATGATTACATGTTGGGTCATGTTCATAGTTGTTTTTGTCTGCCTGTGGCCCTTGAGGGAGACACCAGGAGACATTTTCTCTGAATGACTCCTCTGTGCCCCAGTGCCTCATTTGAAACCTGGGGTCATCATGCCTCTCAGTTGTCAGGAGCACAGGAGAGGTTAACAGAGAAGCTCTATCCCTGGGCTGCTGTCTCCTCCCAGGCCTCTTCACTTAAGTGTCCAGGAGGTGCTGTAGCTCCCAAGTATATGCATTTGTGACTCACTCTGAAAATCACGCAAAACATTACAGAAGTAACAATGGTAGAGGAGATTGGGAGGTCTTTCATACCTTCCTGCACAGAAGAGCTGGCCTCACTCATTTATTTGTTTGCTCGCTCTATCTATCTATCTATCTATCTATCATCTATCTATCTATCTATCTATCTATCTATACAAAATCCTGTTTTTGTTTTTGTTTTAGTGTTTATGAATCCATAGGAAGCTGGTTGTGGTGGATATGCTGAAGAGGTGGCAGCCGGAGAATCACGAGTTTAAAACCAATCTGGGCTACACTTCTTTGGGGCTAGAGAAACGGCTCATCAGTCAAGAATGCTTGCTGCTCTTGCAGAGGACCAGAGTTCAGTTCCCAACACCCACTTCAGGTGTCTTACAGCCTCATGTAGCTCTAAGGGATCCAGTGCCTCCTTCTGGCCTTCCCTGTCACCTGTACACATGGCATATACATATGTTTGTGTATATATAAACACACACATAAATATAATAAAAGTGATAAATCCTTAAAAGAAAGAAAAGATCTGAGGAACACCAGGATTCATTTGCTGTGGAAAAATAATTGAAGGCCAAGTCATAAGCCTTGGAGCACTTTGTCCGTTAAATTGTGCTATGCAGTTTCAAAGCTGAGGACTGTTGCCTTTGGCTTGTCCTTTATGTCTTCTGTTGTTGTGGGTAATACACCTACAGGAAACTTCAAGTGACTCTAGATGTGTTTAAGAGATGGGGACAGAAAATTCGAGACAAGATTAGGTTCTTGAAAAATTACGAATAGAATCACATGGGTAAATCATGGGAAACCTGACTCTATTTGTCACCAAAAAGTTATCTGGTTGTGCTGGGAACTTTTTTCGTTCTTCCTTCTCTCTGCATCCATGCTGGTTCCAGAAGGCTAGCCTGTTAGAACTGTCTCAGGATGGGTGATTGGGCTTCCTGACTCATGGGAGTCCAGTTAAATTGAGCCAAAAGGAGGCACCGGTGAGAGTTCAGAGAGAGGGGAATGTGATGGCTAATCCTGGGTGTCAACTTGACTGGATCTGGGAATAACTGAAATGAAAGAGATCTTCTTGATTGAATCATCTAAAGCTGGAAGACACACCCTAAATGTGGGTGTTACCTTCTGATGGCAGCCCATATAAAAGGCCATGGCAGAGGAGAA
>NW_008349083.1:391296-393625 GCF_000622305.1 Nannospalax galili | reverse complement strand
TGGTGTAGACTATTTGAAACAATTATGGAGATAGACCCATTTGAATCTCTTGTGAAGAGCAAGAAATTTAGTGACTCTATACATAAAACATTCTACAATTTGTGGAAAAATAAGAAAAATAATGATGCTGGTAGGTTACTTCAAGCATCTTTGGATAAAGTGATGAAGATAAACAATGAGCTTAATGATAGCTCCAGATTTGAATCAACAATTTAAATGTTTCCAAGTGTGTCCGGGAAGAGAATATTCTCTCCAGCAGCCAGAGAGCTAAAGCTGAAGAAAATCATGCTGGAGCCCTGATTATACATTTGTCTGACTTACAACACAAATTTAATTCCCAGCCTCGAAGGGTGTCAGCAGTAAAGGTGAGGGCATTGATAGGAAAAGATTGGAATACTGACAAGTGGGATGGAGATGTGTGAGAGAACCCTGAGGAGGCTGAGGATTTAGAATCCTCAGACTCTAGGAATTTGATTCACCTGATGAATTAATCTCCTCGCCCTCAGCAGACCAACCCTCCCCACCCTTGCCTGATGCAACTAACCCCATTGAGGATGCTAATCCCATTCAGCAAGACGAAGCTGATGTCCCTCATGACCCAGTTGTTGTTGCCTCTAGACCTATAACCAGACTGAAAGCTAAGCAGGCCCCTAGAGGAGAGATAGAAAGTGTCTTCCATGAGGAGGTGCGCTACATCACTAAAGAACTTAGTGAATTTGCTAATTCTTTCAAACAGAAGTCTAATGAATATGTCTGGGAATGGATTTTAAGGGTATGGGATAATGGTGGAAGGAACATAAAATTGGATCAGGCTGAGTTTATTGACATGGGCCCCCTGACTGGAAATTCTAGGTTTAATATGAAAGCTCGTGCAGTTAAAAAAGGTGTTAAAAGTTTATTTGATTGGTTGGCTGAGGTATTTATCAAAAGATGGCCTACTGACAGAGAGCTGGAGATACCTGATATCCTTTAGCTTAGTGTTGATGAAGGGATTGTAAGACTCAGGCAAATTGCTATGCTCGAGTGGATTCATAGTGCAGCAAATCCTCGACAATGGGAGGGCCCAGAGGACATGCCTTTTACTGATTTTATAAGATGGAAAGTACTGAGAGAGACACCAGAATGTTTGAAGAGTTTTGTTTTTGCTCTTTTCCTTATGCCGAATCTTACAGTTGGAGATGCTGCTGCTCAACTGCATAAATTAAATGTAAATATAATAGGTGTGACAGGACCTCAGAGTAGGGGCCAGGTGGCAGTATTGAATTGCCAAAGACAAGTTGAGCATACTTACCGTAATGGGCAGCAAAAGCAAAACAATACCTACAATGGCATGACCCGAATGGACCTGTGGTACTGTCTAATCAATCATGGTGTTTCCAGGGACCACATACATAAGAAGCCTACTAAGTTTTTATTTGATCTGTATAAGCAGAAAAGCTCTAGGATGAAGGACAGGAAGTCAGTATTGGATCATAGCAATAGAGAATTTCGCTCAGTCAACCAGTTTCCAGACTTGAGACAGTTTACAGACCCAGAACCCCTTGAATGCAATTGGAGTGAGGGCTATTATGGTTGGAAAGGCCAAATGGAAACCACTGGAATTGCCTCTGCCAGGAAAAATAGTGAACCAGAAACAGTATCGCATCCCTGGAAGGATTGCAGAAATTAGTGCTACCATCAAGGATTTAAGATGCAGGGATGGTGATTCCCACCACATCACCCTTTAACTCTCCTATTTGGCCTGTGCAGAAGACAGGTGGGTCATGGAGAATGACAGTTGACTATCGAAAACTTAATCAAGTAGTGACTCCAATTGCAGCTCCTGTACCAGATGTGGTTTCCTTACTCGAGCAGATTAATACATCTCCCGGTACCTGGTATGCAGCGATTGATTTGGCAATTTGCTTTCAGCTGGTAAGGCCATACCTTTACTGTCCTGCCTCAAGGGTAAATTAACTCTCCAGGATTGTACTATAACTTGGTTTGAAGGGATCTTGATTGCCTGACTCTTCCACAAAATATCCCACTGGTCCGCTATATTGATGATGTTATGCTGATTGGATCCAGTGAGCAGGAGGTAGCCAACATAGCATAACATAGAGAGATGCTATTGTGTGTCAAATTGACAAGGGGTGGACTTGTGATGGCTAATCCTGGGTGTCAACTTGATTGGATCTGGGATTAACTGAAATGAAAGAGATCTTCTTGTTCGGATTATCTAAAGCTGGAAGACATACCCTAATTGTTGGCATTACCTTCTGATGGCAGCTGGTATAAAAGACCAAGGCAGAGGAGAATGCCAGGCTTCTTGCTGCTTGCCTTCTCTCTC
>NW_008349083.1:389448-391071 GCF_000622305.1 Nannospalax galili | reverse complement strand
ATGGTGCTTGAGGTATCAGTGGCAGATAAAGATGCTGTTTGGAGTCTCTGGCAGGCCCCCATAGGGGAATCACAGCAGAGGCCATTGGGATTTTGGAGTAAGGCTTTGCCTTCATCTGCGGACAACTATTCTCCCTTTGAGAGACAGCTCTTAGCCTGCTATTGGGCCTTAGTGGAAACTGAACATTTGACAATGGGCCACCAAGTCACCATGCGACTGGAGCTTCCCATCATGAGCTGGGCGTTATCTGAACCCCCAAGACATAAAGTAGGCCATGCACAACAACAATCCATTATCAAATGGAAGTGATATATATGTGGCTGGGCTTGAGCAGGCCCAGAGGGCACAAGCAAGTTACATGAAGAAGTTGCCCAAATGCCTATGGTTCCTACTCCTGTTACGATGCCTCCTGTTCTCAAGCATACACCTATGGCTTCATGGGGTGTGCCCTATGATCGGTTGACTGAGGGAGAGAAGACTAGGGCTTGGTTTACAGATGGTTCTGCACGCTATACAGGCATCACTCAGAAGTGGACAGCTGTGGCATTAGAGCCAATTTCTGGAACAACCCTGAAGGACACTGGGGAAGGAAAGTCTTCACAGTGGGCAGAACTTTGGGCAGTGCACATGGTCGTGCATTTTGCTTGGAAGGAGAAATGGCCAGAAATGCAATTATATACTGATTCATGGGCTTGGCTGGATGGTCAGGGACTTGGAAGGAGCATGATTGGAAAATTGGTGAGAAAGACATTTGGGGAAGAAGTATATGGATAGATCTCTCCAAATGGGCAAAGGATGTGAACATACTTGTGTCTCATGTAAATGCCCATCAAAAAGTGGCTTCAGCAGAAGATTAGTTCAATAATCAAGTAGATCAGATGACCCGCTCTGTGGACTGTCAGCCTCTTTCTTCAGCTACCCCTGTCATTGCTCAGTGGGCCCATGAACAAAGTGGCCATGGTGGCAGAGATGGAGGTTATGCATGGGCTCAACAGCATGGACTCCCACTCATGAAAGCTGACCTGGCTATAGCTGCTGCTGATGGCCAGATCTGCCAACAGCAGAGACCAACACTGAGCCCCTGATATGGCACTGTTCCCCGTGGTGACCAGCCTGCAACCTGGTGGCAGGTTAACTATATTGGACCACTTCCATTTTGGAGGGGACAGCATTTTGTCCTTACAGGAATAGACACTTATTCTGATTATGGATTTGCCTTTCCTGCATGTAATGGTTCTGCCAAAACTACTAGCCAGGGACTTAGACAATGTCTTATCCACCGTCATGGTATTCTGCACAGCATCACTTCTGACCAGGGAACTCACTTCACAGCCAAAGAAGTGTGACAGTGGGCCCATGGTCATGGAATCCACTGGTCTTACCATGTTCCTCACCATCCTGAAGCAGCTGGATTGATAAAACGATGGAATCATCTCTTAAAAACACAGTCACAGCACCAATTAGGTGGCAATAGCCTGGAGGGCTTGGGCAGGGTCCTCCAGAAGGCAGTGTATGCTTTGAATCAGCATCCAATATATGGTACAGTTTTTCCTATATCCAGGATTCACAGGTCCAGGAATCAAGGGGTGGAAGTGGGAATGATTCCACTCACTATCACCCCTG
>NW_008349083.1:388951-389336 GCF_000622305.1 Nannospalax galili | reverse complement strand
TGAACTGGAAGCTAAGACTTCCCCCTGGACACTTTGGGCTTCTGATGCCCTTAAGTCAGCAGGCTAAGAAAGGAATAACAGTATTAGGAGGGGTGATTGACCCAGACTACCAGGGAAAATTGGACTGGTTCTCCACAATGGAGGTAATGAACATTATATCTGGAAGGCAGGAAATCCCTTAGGGCGACTTTTGGTGTTACCATGTCCTGTGATTAAGGTCAATGGGAAACTGCAACAACCCAATCCAGACAGGACAACAAATGGCCCAGACCCTTCAGAGATGAAAGTATGGGTCACTCCTCCAGGGAAAGAGCCAAGACCTGCAGAGGTGCTTGCTGATGGTGGAGTAAATACAGAATGGGTAGTAGAGGAAGGTGGTTACAAA
>NW_008349083.1:371459-388480 GCF_000622305.1 Nannospalax galili | reverse complement strand
AGGCAGAGGAGAATGCCAGGCTTCTTGCTGCTTGCCTTCTCTCTTGCTGGTGAGTTGTCTTGCTGCTGTAGACTGAAGATTAGCTGATCTTTTAGAATCTGTCAGACCTTCAGCGCCAGATTGGGACTACTGAGACATCCAGGCTTGTGAACTGAGCGACTACAGATTCTCAGCCTCTCCAGTGTGGTGCAGCCATTGTTGGACTACTCGGACTCTATCCTGTGAGGTAAGCTGATAAATCTCTATACATATATATTCATTCTTCTGGTTCTGTTTCTTTGGAGAACCCTGACTAATGCAGGGAAGGTAGAGTGAATGTGGCATTCCTCAGTATGGCTGACTCTCCCTATAGACACCCCCTGACTTCTGCCAGGACTTCCCTGACTTCTCTGAGTTCCAGTGACTAAAAGACAGAGGGAGAAGGAAGACTATTGCACCCCCTCATTTTAATTTCCCTCAAGTCCACTGGCATGCTTGACACTAATCCCCTCATTAATCTTTGCAATTTGGCAGTGACCTTCCATAGGACTGGGAAGGGGTGCAGTTATTAAAGTGCAAGCCTAAGTACCTGAGTTTAGACCCTCAACACCCACATAAAAATCTAGATGCAGTGACCTGAACCTGTAATCTCAGTGCTGAGGAAGCAGAGACAGGAGGATGCCTGATGCTTGCTGGCCAGCTAGTCTAGCCTAGTAAGTCAGTGAGCTCAGCTCCAAGCCAAGTGAGAGACCCTGTCTCAAAAAACAAGGTGGAGAGTGATTGAGGGAGTCACTCAGTTTTGACCTCCTGCTGAGAGAGAGAGAGAGGAGAGAGAGAAAGAGAGAGAGAACACATTGGCTTTCCTTCCTGTCAGGACTCTGACAGGTAAATTTTTCTACTTTATAGTACCCATTACCACCTGTGAATTTAAGAATAGGCCCTTCAAACTCTCCCAGCCACGTTTTTATTGGCAATTGGATTTCATCCCATCATTACGGACTAAGCAGAGCCCAGTCAGCTGTAACTGGCAGATTGAGTGATGTGCTCATCAAAATATTTAATGTTGCTGAGTGGTGAAAATTTAAAAAGTAATAATATTAATTGATAGGAACGTTTATCTGACATTACCTTGAAGTCATACCTCGAGGTAGTAGGAAAACAAGACCTCAGCACTATGGCACTTCCAGAAGCCACAATGTCCTCCCCAATCTTGGAACTCACATATTTGGGTTTTCTAACATAAGAACAATTTCTACAAGTTGAAGGTAAAGAGAGCGTCTGTCTAAACAGGGAGGGGAGGATGAGCTAACTGGGTAGGGAGGCAGTGGAGTTGCTTGTTCACAACCATAGTCACAAGCCACCTGTGGCTTGGTCCAAATGGAGATGTGTCAGGAAAAAAATACATGCTGAATTCCAAAGAGTTACTACAAGAAAATGCAAAATATCTCACCAATGTTTCCAACCTATATGTTGAAATGGTACGTTCTTGAATACACTGGATTACGTAAAATGCAACCAGTATTTTTTTGAAAAATAACAATAAATTAGAAAGAACTGTTTTGTGCCCTGTGGGCTTTATTGAATCAGAAGAAGAGTCTGTCATGTGTACATGCCGTCTTCTAATTTTACATTCAGTGGCACATTGCATCTGTTTTCTCCCTAAGGGTCCTTCTCCTCCATCTTTCTCTACTTTGCTCCCTGCCCCAGAGGCTGCAGTGTTTGGATGACATCATCAATTCCCAGTTTGGCTTTAGTTGTGTTTGGTGGTGAGGAGTCTGGTAGGAGGATGAAGAGAGGAAGGTCTATGGTCTTCAGAAACTCTCCTTCAGGTCTGTTGAACTTGCTCTGTTCCTTGACAGTAAATGGAGGCTCCTGAAAAGGTGTCCTGCTCTCCTAGGATCTTTTGACCTTTTATGCTGTCCTTCACCTCATTCCATTGGTCCAGGGACAGTGGCAGCCTGTGTTTGTATACCTATCTCTTGCAGTGCCTTGGTTCCTGGGTTACATCTTTATGAGTCCATCTATAAATCCTAAAATTGTCCTCATTTAAAGGCTCCATCTGAGTGCTTTTGGATTCTCAAAGGGCACGAGTTTCAAGAGGGGATAACCTTCATCTCAGGAATGACAGATCCAGTCTAAAGAGTGAATTCCAATTGTCTAAGCCACATTTGGTGACCTCGATATTAATTGCCAACCACTGGTTTAAGCTTTGCAGTTTAGGAACTCTGGTAAACGTAAGAAGGATTCTGGTGAAAGATTCCCCACTGTTATTTGTTAGTCTTTTTGATTTTTGTTTTTAAACAATTAATTAATTAATTAAATTTTGTTCTGTGTGTATGAATGTTTTATCCATAAGCAGTCTACATGCATTTACATGCACCTGTGCATAGAATGCCCACAGAGGTCAGAAGAGGGCATCAGATCCCCTGCAGCTGAAGTTCAGGATGGTTGTTAGCTGTCATGTGCATGCTGAGAACAAAACCCCAGTCCTCTGCAAAATCAACCAGTGCACTTAACCACTGAGCCATCTCTCCAGCCCCTTGCTGTTGTTTTTAGAGACAGAATCTCAGTATCCCAGGTTGGTCTTGAACTTGCTGTGTAGTTGAGGCTGAACTGGAGCTTCTGATTTTCCTGCCTCTGCTTTCCAAGTCTTGGGATTACAGGAATGTACCATTGGGGACCCCACATAAAGTAGACCATTAATGGCATTTCAAAGACATTAACCACCTAATTTGGACTACTCTTTAGGTGAAGTGATTAGATGCCTTCATTGCATAGAAGGAGAAAGAGAAATATTCATTTGCAGTTGCTGGGAAAGAGGAGGGCAAAGATGATAGCAAGGATGGTACACATGTTCTCATGCTTAGACTGGCATGAAGTCTCATGAGAGACTCAGAGAATTGGGAGTGTAAGTGAAAACAATGTGTGTTGAATTGCCTTCTATCTGCTGCATCCTTCAGATGTATAAGAGGAGCCTCACCATCCTCTAGACCTAGGCAGAACCCAACATAACAGAAGGACCCATGCCTGGGAGTGTGACAGATGTGACATCTAGAGTCCGTGGTCAGGCCACCCAAATAGGACCTTATTTGGAATTGCTAAATGTTCCTAGTATGCAGTCTTGACTCCTCAACTCAGGGTCCTGCAGAGTCTGACCTGACCTGACTTCAATGGTCACTTTTGCTGATCTGTGAGATCATCATCCCTCACCTGTCCCTTTGAGGCTTCCAGTTTCAATAACCTCTGAGGAAGATTGACCCTCTGTCACAGAACAAGTCAACCACTATTGTGAGTACTTGTGCAGATGAGGAATGATCTTGTGATTCTCTATATAATATTTTTTTCAGGGAAGAAATATTATATGAGAAAATTATATGAGCCGTGTATGTATGTAGCCCAGGCTGGCTTCAAACTTGTTATGTAGTTGACTCATCTTGAACTTCTGGTAATCATACCTCCACTTTCTGAGAACTGGAATTACAGACATGCACCACTATGCCTGGCTTCGATATAATATTTTGATGCCGTATTGTCTCCATTTTATAAAACATGAAATAAAGTTTTAGATTTTACCTGAATCAAGTCTGTCTGGAACCTCCATCCTATTATGCATAAATAGGAAGAAACTGAGCATGGTGAGCATGGGCCTGGACTCTGCAGCCTCTGTGACCTCTTTGGCTTCTTTCCACCATTCACCAGTCTGGGCCTTACTGGACACTAACCAGACACTCCTTTCTTAAGGGAATGTTTTTCTCACTCTCAGATCTTTCCAGAAGCTTTGGGCTGTCACCTATGAGGTGATCTTACATTCTTTTACAAAAGAAATGGATTTTAAGGCTGGGGATGTGGGTCAGTTGGTAAAATGTTTGCCAAGAATGAAGCCCTGGATTTCATTTTTAGTACCTCATAAGCCCATAAACCCAGCACTCTGGAGACAGAAGCAAGAGGCTAAAAAAGTCAAGGTCTTCCTCAGCTGCAAGTCCAGGCTGGGATACTTGAGACCCTGTCTGAAAGACAAAATAGCAAGACAACTACTCACACTAACCAAATGTAGTGGTTTAAGGCTATGAAGTGGAGGAAGAAGGATAGTGCCGTGAATTTGGAGCTAACCTGGGCTACATAGAGAGACCCTGCTTTAAAAAAAAGACAAAAAGCAAACCATCAAGAAACAAAGAAAAGAAAGAAGGGAAAGGAAAAACGGGTGGGGCGGTGGGGAAGAAGTGTGGTGCAGACCACCCTCTGAGCCAGACAAACACCATCTTCGTGAGCTCAGCTGTGCCTGGTTGCAAAAGATCATCACAGCTGGGCTTGTTGACTGTTGGCCTTCCCTCAGTGAGGGAGGGGCAGGGAAGATCATGAGACTGTCACTGGAGCATCTGGCCACGCCTCCCAACCCATGGTGGGCAGTTTGTGCTGTAGCATGTGGCCTGGGGAGGGGCTAGAATATATACATAGTCTGGGGAATATATTTAGTCTGGGGAAGATTAAGGGAGAGGGCCTCATTTATTTGACTATAGGGAAGTGTCATCCATGGTTGGGTGAAGACTTTCCAGTGTGGCCTTAGTGGGGAGCACCCACACTCCTGTTGCTCTGTAAGTAAGCCCAATAAATTCATTGGTTACCTGAAGTGCACTTTGGGGGAATTGTGTCTCAGATTGTCTTCGGGAC
Source organism: Nannospalax galili (assembly GCF_000622305.1). Classification (NCBI taxonomy): domain Eukaryota; kingdom Metazoa; phylum Chordata; class Mammalia; order Rodentia; family Spalacidae; genus Nannospalax; species Nannospalax galili. Next base: position 383,833 of record NW_008349083.1, on the reverse strand, counting down.
CTTGGGAGGAGGGGTGGACCTTGTTTACGTTCTCCACTGCCAAGGAATTTTAACAACAAAAAATAGATTTCATGTATTCAGCGGAGCCTGGCTGAGAAACAATTGACATTTTAGGTGTTTTGAGTTTTTAAAAAATTGGACTTTCTTAACCTTTATCGAAGAAGACAATGGAACATATTACTCCTGCAGGGAAATTAAACAATCAAGATCTACTCCCTTTGGGAGTAAGGATAGCACTTAGCAAAGGGATTATGAGACAGACGACAGTCAAAAGGGTCACTGGGATTCTTAGACACAACCTAGGATATTCTGAGCAATGACTGACTCCAAGAGAGTTCTAGAAAATATATCATGATTATCTAATCAGAAAGTTCAATGCCACCCAAGAAATTTTTTTTTTTCTGATGTCTATGAATCCAGTTATCTTTTTTTTCCCCCATAACACTGAGCAGCATGGCATTCTGGGGACACAAGGTAAAAACATACTGATGTTTGGGTGATAATGAAATGGCAAAAATAACTCCGTTTTGTTCCAGCTGCTTTTTACTCTGCCTCGTGTTTTTGCCCAGCCATTCCCACTTCAGTCAGCCAGGCAGACTGTCTCATGCAGGCAGTTTCTGGGATTAGATTGTCTCTGCAATACTGGCAAACTTACAGGTAGCCAGGTAGCATGTCCAGGTAGCACGTCTTCCCACCCAGCCTCACCAAAACTTATTGTTAACTGAAAACCTTTTTATTAACTGACCTGTCCCTTATCTGGTGTAACTATGGTGATCTGATGTAACTATGGTTATTGGCTTTGCTCCTGGCATTTTGTAATTGTGGTTTTAAGCTTTATAAACACTACTCTGCTTCTCCTCATCAAGAGTTCTTTTGGGCATTAGTCCCCTGTCTGACTGCCAGATATTAATAAAGGACTCCTAATTTGGCCAGTGCTATGTGGCATTCCTCTGTGTATCTTGCTTGTTATTTCAATATGATCTGACTGGGTCACGATATTATTTTTCAAAATCATGGCTCTATTTTATTTTCAAAGTATAACTTTCATTGGCTTTGTTAAATGTGTTGAGCATACCTCCTCAGTAGGACCGATGTCTTGGTCACCTTCCTAGAACTGACATGTTAAAGAATGATACAAGTTTAATTGTAGAAGGAGCACCCAGCGACTAACTGTGCAATCAATTTACCAACAAGCACCTACTGTGTTCTCATTTATTAAGCATCTCAATACCGTACTTGGTGTTCTAAACATTTGGGTGTGCCGATTCATCCACCCCACAAACACCTCCACAGGGTAGGACTCTGGCTTTTCTTCTATTTGTGAGGTCACTGAGATTTAGAAAATGTTAAAAAGTGCTCAGGGTCCAGAGATGGGTAGACCCTGAATGCCTGTTCAAAACCTGGTCTTCCTGATTCCAGAGTCCACCCAGGTAAGACCTTGATATTCTGTATATCTTTTGCTGTCAATAAATGTTCTGCATGACCTTAGACAGGCAATGTGCAAGCAGGGACAAGCTAGATTAACCAGTTAGATATTTTGCCAGATTTTAGATAGAAACTCAAGCCAAGAAGAGACTCAACAGCATCTTTGGGCCCTAGGGAACTCAGGAGAGGTGGGGAGCTTGTTTCATAATGAATCTTTCCCTATAATTAAATACAAGTGATTTGCATTTGTGTCAAATTCCTGATGAATCTTGATGTTCAAGAAATCATGTCATGATTTATAGTTAAATGTAGCTAAAGTGTGTGTTGGGGGGGTAATGCCTTAATTATTATTTCATTTTTTATATGTAACTTTTATGTCTGCCCAACCTTCATCTGAACATCAAAATGAAGTCCCTTGGATCCTGGATCCAGAAGTCGTAACCAACTAGAAATGTCCTTTTGGGAATGTAACACTGGGAAAAAGTGAATATGCTGGTTTCTAGTTTATAAGAGCAAAGCTTAACAACTTTGAGATTTGAAGACAAAGCTTTTACAAAGAAATTATTTTTTTAACAGAAGACATGACTCAGTTATCTTTTGCCTGAGGATGCAGCTCAGTTGGTAGAGTGCTTGCCTGGCATGCATGAAGTCCTGGGTTCTATTCCCAGTACCACATGAACTGGGCGTGATCACATATGTCTGGAACTGGAGGATCAGCCAAGATCATCTCAGGGCTACTTGGTGAATTGGAGGCCAGCCCGAGCTACAAAAGGAGAGAGACAGAGAGAGAGAGAGAGGATAACAAATGATTGTTTCAGTTGTGGTTCTAATTGGAGGCCAGCCCGAGCTACAAAAGGAGAGAGACAGAGAGAGAGAGAGAGAGAGGATAACAAATGATTGTTTCAGTTGTGGTTCTGTGAGTCCGCAGCTTACGTTGGCTCAGCTGATTAGTTCCTCCGGCTCCTCCTAGTCTGCTGTGTGTGTATCGGTCAGCTAGTGATTTCTCTGGGGCTGCCTGGGTTGACGATGGTCTTCTCTTAAATGACTGGGCTAACTTGGTACTGCTCTTTATATAGAGCCTAACCTCTTGACACTGCGACAAGACATTGTCATCTACAGAGTTCATGCTAGAGAACTAACTGCAATCAATTTATCCAAAAAGTTGCAGAAAAAAAAAAAAAAACTCATTGTGTTTTAAGTAAGTTTGCAATTTTGTGTCGGGCCACATTCATAGCAATCCTGCTCTGCAAGGACAGAACTTTTTGGTTTCTGTATTTAATTTTTTTCTGCTTTTTACTTCAATGAATAACTTGGATAAAGACACATGCTTTTACAATGTTTAATCATACGGAAAGTGCTGTTGCACTGGAAAATGGAACCTAGTTACACTCAATAATAAGTTCAGATCGGAGCTGATAGTTCTGTATTTTGGTTAAAAGGTCTTATCAATTAAATGCAATGGGAGAGTCTTTTTTGATCCTGATTTAAATAAACCAATTTGGAAAAGCAATATTTGAAATGTTTTGAGAAAGCTTAACATGGATGGGACATTAGATAATAGTAATAAAATACTAATTTCTTTTGGTATAATGGCTTTTTCATTATTTTTTTATTTTTAAGAATTTTTTTATCTTCTAGTAATACATGAATTATATTAGTTAATTTTCTCACTGTTATCACCAATACCAGACAAAATGCAACTTAAAGAAACAAGCATTTATTTTGGCTAATGGTTTGAAGGTTAAGTTCATGTGAGGCTGCTGGTCACAATCCATTTTTAGTCAGGAAGCACAGAAACAAAGCTGGTGCTCAAATGGCTTGTTACCTTTTCTTTTCAGACCTGGACCTCAGTCAAAGGGATGATACAACCACATTCAAGATGAATCTTCATTTCTCAGTTAAACCTCTCTGGAAACACCCTCACAGACACACCCGGAAATGTGATTCCATGGTGATTCTAAATCCAGTCAAGTTGACAAATAAAGATTAAACATCACATGAATATTTTATGAAATTAGCTTTAAAGCAGTATAGAAAAAAATGAAAGCTGATGGATGGAATACATACACTCATAATTTATATCTGTGTGATGGGTACTCTGGGGAGACTAAACCCTGCTGTGGAACTGTTAGGGTCTGAGTATGTGTCTTCCCAAAGCTTGTGTGTTGAAACCTGACTCCTAAGGGCATGTTATTACAAAATGAGACCAATGAAAAGTGCTTAGGTCACAAGGACTGCCCTCACACCATTGGGATTAATTCCTTTTTAAAAGGATTGGCAAAGCCCTTATGTCCTTCCTCCATATGTGGACACAGTAAGCAGGTACCACCTTTGAAGCAGAGAGTGAACTATTGTAAAGCTTGATCTTGGATTTCTCAACCCCTAGAACAGGAAGTAATTCATTTTTATTGTATATAAGTTGCCCAGTATAAAGCATTTTGCTATAACATTCTGAATATATCAAGCCACTTCCTGATTAAGCTTGATAGGTCGGTCTGGGATTATGAGAAAGTAAAGTCTTGCTTTCTTCCAAGTCTTTCTTCCAAGGAAACACTGCCTGTGGGTGGCATCTATCAAAGGAAGTGGGGCAGCCATGGCTGTCCGTGTTCCCGTGACCTTCTTCTCTAGAGATGCTGCCAACCTTTCTTCTAGTCTATCCTGAACAGGACTATGGCTTCTTGTTCTAATTGTGTGTGTGTGTGTGTGTGTGTGTGTGTAGGCATGCTTGTGTGTACACACAGGTTCATGCATATAGATGTTGAAGGAGGAAGACCCACATATCATAGTTCTTCCAGAAAATGATGTCAGCTTTCATATTGGTTCCAGGCAGTCTCTTGTACTCTTCAGTGCAAGCTCTCTGGGACTCTTTCTTAGAAGCCCTGAAGCAGGCAACCATCTGCCAGAGAGCTTGTCTACCTGGCCAGATGTCTCCCAACCTCTGCGTTACACAGTTGGCACAGATGCCTCTTTTCAAGACTTTCTAGACAAGTAAAGCTAAGTGTTCATTTTAAATGTTTTGGAAGACTGAGACACCTCACTCTGTGGATACATGGCTCTGCTTCAGGATAGTCAGGTCTAGCTTGTACTCTGTAAAATCACCGAATCAAAAGAAGGCTAGGGGCTAGGGAGCTGACTTAGTGGGTAAAACACTTGATTCACAAGCATGGAGATGGTACTTTGGATCCACAGAACCCACATAATGCCTGGTACAGTAACATAGTAACAGATGCTTGTAATCCCTGTGTTCTTGTGGTGAAATGGAGGCAGGGGCACCCCACCTCACTAGCTTGTGGGGAAGATAACCCAGCAAGCACAGCTACGACCAGGCTCCAAACAAGGTAGAAAGGGAGTACTGACACCCACAGCTATCCTCTGATCTCCACACATGTGCCACGGTATACATACCATGCACACATATCTTACACACTCCTTCTCTCTCTTTCTCTCTTTTTCTCTCTCTTACAGGTTTTTTTAAGGACAAGAATTATCATTGCACTAATTGAGCAAACATGGTGTGAGGAAGGCTAAGGGGGATAATGAACTGAGGTAAGAAAATGAGCACATCAATAGTGGGAAAACCTAACAGGAGGGGCTGGAGAGATGGATCCAAGGTTAAAAGCACTGGCTGCTCTTGCAGAAGACCTGGGTTCAAATCCCAGTACCCACATGATCTAACAACCATATGTAACTCCAGTTGCAGGTGATCCAATGCCCTCTTTTGTCCTCCGAGGGCATTGCATGGCATGGGTGTGGTTACATACATGCAAGCACAACATATAAAATAAAAATAAATAAACAAAAAAATCCATCTAACAGGAGGGTGAAGAATTTTTCTTAAAATTATGACTCAGAAACAAACAGTAATAAACCAACATTTAGCCTACCTACCTAATTATTGTGATGTATAAAAGGGAAGTAAAAGCTCAGAATTTAAAAAGCAATCAAGTCTTACATTTCATAAATGTCCCTAAACATTAATAGGTAGGGTTACATAACAGGAAGATCATCCAATAAAATATAGGGAAACGGAGGACAAGGAGAGCAAAGTGACACTGTCACAGCTAATTAGTAGACACAAATGAGGACATCAGGCTTTGATTGTTGACTACCCACACACATGCACACACCCCACACACCTCTGCTCTTTGTTTTTAAATCAGATGAAGAAAGACAAACAGCCAAAAGCACAGCTTCACCTATAGACTTACAGAATCTCTCCAATCCGCTTCTTATACATCATAAATGGGACCTTTGGGGCATATATAAGCAACAGCTCTCCCACTTCTCGGCGTCTTTGTTCTTCAGTCTTCAAATAAACTGCTGCAGAAGGATCCTGACTTGTCCTCCCGCGTCGTTCTTGCCGGCGAGACGGAAAGCGGTCGGGGACAATTCCACATAAATTTTTGATGTTATCCTTGAGAACTTTATAAATGCAAGTTGGGTTCCTAGATGCAAGTTGGGTTCCTAGAATCAGATCATTATTGGATGACAATCTGTCCTCAAAGTCATACAAATGAGGGCAGGTTCTCCACGGGACATGAGAAAGACAGCAAACTGGAGTCCCACCTAGTAGATGGGGACACAGTTCATCTCCCAAAATTCCAAGAAACTGACTGTCCCAGGCTCAGCTCTAACTGGGTGAACCCAAATGCCAGAAGGAATTCTCCCATGTTCTCTGAGCTAAGAAACATGATTTTCCAGGCCTAGGTTCCTAAGGACTTCCTTCTGCATTTTCCTTACCTTTGGCTCTGTGCTTCTCCATGACTACTGAGTGACTCAAGGGAAACATCTGGACTGTAGGAAGATGCTGCCCACTTTTATCTTAGTTAATCCTTCCAGGAATTACCCAGAGGCATATCTCTTAGTTGATTTGATTCCAGAGCCAATCAAGTTGGCAATCAAGGTTAGCTACACAGTGGGAGAAAAATGGAGCTACCACTCAGCGCTCCTTTGCTTTCCTGACACCTGCCTCTAAATTCACCTGTGCTTCTTCCCATCCTTTCTCGGTTCCCTCCTGTTAAATCAGAAGAGAGGGAAGTGCCAGCTGGTTCATATCTAAACCTGGATGCTGATGATAGAATCTTGTTATCCAGTGCTCCTATTGCTATCTGTGTCTTCAAACTCTACCATCCTATTGAACACTTCTAGTTAGAATGGAAAGATGCTAGGGGCTCTACCACTTTTTGAGGAAACCCCTTCCCTTCTACCACCCTTCCTCCAACTGTCCCTTTGCTAGAGTTTTGTTAGGACTCTTCCATAGTCACTGTTCCTGCTTCCTTATTGGTTCTTAGTCACTCTGCAGCCTCCTAAGACATCTCTGAAGCTGTAGTCAAGGTTACAAATGGTGACCTTTTCTCCAAACTTAATGGTTTGTTTTTATTTATATGTACCTCTCATTGAGAGAGAGAGAGAGAGCCTGTGGAGGCCAGAAGACTGTTGGATCCCATGGAACTGGAGTTACAGGTGTTATGAGCTGCCTGATATGGGTGCTGTGAACTGAGTTAGGGTTACTAGAAGAGTTGCAAGCACTCTTACCCACTGAACGATCTCTCCAGCTCCCTCAATGATACTTGAAAGTATAAATGTAACCATTCTAGCAGCATGAAGATATTCTGCCCAGACACTTGCACCTCTTCCTGTGCCTATCTGACTATTGAAATGGGAGTTTTCCCCAGTCTCATGCTTGTTAGAAGGAAAATGTTCAAACTTGGAGACAACCAGAAGCAGAACTTGTCTCCCAAAAGAGATTTCATATAATTCTGACAACTTGCCAGACAACATTGCAGGAGAGACTGGGATGGAGACAAATGATGGATGGGACCAAAATTTGATCAGGATTTTACCTATTCATACCTCCTGTCTTTTACTCAAACCTAAACCTCACGTTGGATCTGAAGATGGATGGGGCGGCAGGTGGGAACCACTGAGTTTCTTTGCTCCTCTTCCTGATGTGGCCATGTTGAATAAATCTTCTTGTTCTAATTTGCTTTTTGTTGCTGTGATGAAACTTAATCAAAAGGAACTAGAGGATGAAAAGCTTTATTTCATCTTATACCTCCCAGGTCACAATCCATCACTGAGAAAAATCAGGGCAGGAACTCAAGGCAGGAACCTGGAGGCAGGAACTAAAAGAGGCTATGCAGGAATACCACTTACTGGCTTGCTTCTCTTGGCTAGCTCAGCTGTCTTTCTTATATAGGCCCATCTGCTCAGGGATTGCACCTCTCACAGTGAACTGGACCCTCCTACATCAATTAACAATCAAGAAAACGTCCCCCAGACATAGTCACGGGCCAGTCTGATGGAGACAATTCCTCAGTTGAGATTCTTTCTTCCTGTGTATGTTCAAGTTTGTGTCAGGTTGGCAAAAACAAACCCCCACACTTGCTTTTTTGACTTTTACTATGACTTTTGTTTAATTGGTCTGTTGAGAATGGGCCACTAACCTAGCTTAGTTATTAAGCTAGGTTGCCAGGGTCCAGGCTTGGGCACTACCAACTCCTGTAAGAGTATTGATTATTATCCATTGAAGTTTGCTCCCTTTACTTTGTAAGGCAGCACAGTCTCCTGTTTCTATCCCCACAGCTTTATATTTTATTTAGGTCTTCTCAGTCTCTGCTTTGACAATCTCTCCTCTCTTTAACAATCTCAGTCTCTTCTCCTTTAACAATTATGTATTGGTCATCTAATATATATATTAGATGCTGAGGATAGTGGGGAAAACAAGACACTGGTGATCTCGCAGAGCTTACATTCTAATGAGGAAGCAGATGAACAGATGTATAAATGAGTGATACAATGTCAGAAGGCAAAGTTAGCCACAGTCAGATACATCAGTGCTATTTTTTATTTTCAGCTTCTTCTTCTGATCTTAAACTATCACCCAAGATGGCTGATTCCCAGGAAAGAGGAAGTTTAACAGCAAGAAGACTAAGACACACAGTCAGAAAGTAAGGCTGCATATGGACAGAGACTGCACCAGGTTAAAGCCCTGACATTAGAAAATCTCCTTAGAGAGCCTATCCCTTTCCCAGGAGGAGCTCATAAAGAATTTCCAATCTGGTCTGGAACGAGAGTCATGTAAGAAAGAATACCACAGTCTCCTTAATATACAAATGCACCTAAGATTTTCCTGTGTGGTTCTGCCTGCAGTGAGTGGTGGTTAATACAGAGACTTATAACTGGTCAAAGTGCTGAGAATTAGTAACTGTTGGATGCTCAGCCCTAAAGGAACATCTACATCATCTGCTCCAGGGTTCAGGAAACATCCAGGAGATGGAATAGAAATATTGTAAGAACCAGAGAAAAGTGAAGAGCACTAGGGGACAACTGTCTTCCCGGTATGACATGACCATTGCACGTATGAACTCATAGCAGCTGGTGGTTACCTCTACAAGACCTTACAAGACTGGACCTGCCAACATGCTGTCGTGGAGAGGATGGGTTCACAAGGCTCCATCCCTCTATTAGCAGCTAATGGTTGATGGAGGAGAGAGATTTTCTTCAGTGATGGAGCCACTAGTAAGTTGTTTGTGTTCCTGGAAGTAACCCCTCACTCATGCTCCTATAAGCAACCCTAATTAAACTAAATGGGTCCTCTCTCTCTCTTTCTCCCTCTCTCAGGCACACACAAACACAAAATGGAAAAAGTCATGAAAGCAAAAGGGGGACTGGTGGGAAGAGGAGGGGGGATCATTAGGAGTGGGAGGGGGACAGGGGAGGGTGGTAATGGGAACGGATATGATCAAATTATACTATAGACATGCATAAAAATTTAATAATGGAACCCAGTATTATGTAAAATTATACATACTAATAAGAACAAAAATAAAATATTGCAATGGGTGGAAATAAGCCAATGTTTTGTCCACATCAGGACACTTGGACTAGGACCAACACAAGACAGGACAGGACTGCTTGTGACCCACATCCCTCACATGCTCCTAGTGTGATTGACTTGTTCACCCATTGGACAACTGAAACTAAGTAAGTATAGTCCCCTGAGCCTAGAAGCTATCTCCCTTCTCCCCCCAGCATGCGTAAGGGCTTGAAGCTGCCATTGTGTGCCTATTTACTTTCAGATCCCTTCTCCATCATCCCCTGCTTTGATCTGAAGTGCAGAAGGGAGATGCTTGAAAACTGCATTCCTCAGGGTCCTTTATGTATTGCTATTTACCAAGTTTCCATTGGTGAGAGGCCCTGGCAGCACAGTGTGGTTGGAAGAAGAATCCAAGGTGCTTCCTATCTCTCTCCCCCTGTGCTTCCAGTGGTAACTGAGTGATGTCAGACCCTGTCCACCAGAGGTGGACACCCATCAGGTGTCCCTGCCTGCTACACTCTGGTGATGCCCAGTAACACTGCCTCCTCCTTCCTCCCATCTCTCCAAAGGATGAAGTTGCTGGCTCACACTCTTCCTCTGCTTCTTCAGTCCTTTGACTACTTTGTCAGGTGTGCCTACTCAATTTATTCTATTAAACTACCCAGAATAGGTTCTGTTTGCTGGCTGAACCCTGACTGGTACTCAAGCCCTGGGCAAATCCCCAAAATATGATGAAATTGATTTGCTTCACAGTCAACCTTAATAACTACACACAATAGAAGCACAAATCCAATTCCAGCACCTAAAATTATTCTTTTAATATCTTGACTGAAGTCTTAGAGAGGCTTCAGAGAGATGAGAACACATTGCCTGGCATGTAACAACTTTACCCTAAAGTCTTTACTTACGACATTCAGCCCTAAGCTGCTCCCCTCAACCTGTGCTGTGCAGATTCTCCCACCTCCTTCAAACATAGCTAAAACTTACAATAAAGCTTTCAGAATACAACGACAGGACTGGAAGATAGCTCAGCTGGTGGAGATACCTGCCACCAAGCTTGCTGACAGAAGTTCATTTGTGTGGGACACTCATAGGGGAAGGAGAGAGCCGACTCCTGCAAATATTCCTCTGACCTCCACACTTGCATTCTGGTGCACATACTCAGACACACAACACACACACACACACACACACACACACAGACACACACACACACACATGCATACACATATTCTGTGTGTAACATGCATGCACAAATTTTAGGTGTAACTTTGAAAATTAAAATGCAATGAAAGGACTGGGGAAATGGCTCAGTGGTTAAGAGTACTGGCAACTCTTGCAGAGAACCTGAATTCAGTTCCTACCATCAACATGGCAGCAACTCTAGTTGCAGGGGATCCGACGGCCTCTTCTGACCTCTGCTCAGCAGGCATTGTAAGACACGAGTGCACTTACATACATGCAGGCAATATACTCATAGCATAAAATAAAAATAATAAAATATTTACAATGCAATGAAGAACAATAAAAATCTATTGTTTTATTGAGATTTATCACTATTAAAGACTAATTTTATATTTTAACTGCAAAATATTTTTGTAGTGATAGTTGAAATCTTCAGTGAATTGATTTAAAATAATCTCAAAATAAGCAACGATGCAAAATAATTTAATTTCTTCACTAATACCATAAAAGGAAAGAAAGAAGAGAAAATTCTGGAACAAAGTAAATAATAAGAAAATATAATTGGATTCCATATTACCAATAATTACATTATATGTAAGTAGGCTAAATACCCTGAAAAATGGTTTGGATTGCTGGACTGTATAAATAAGCAAAAAACTTAGTATATGCTATTTATTTAAAAAAACACAACCACGGGATGAATCTCAAAAGACATGTAAATCCTCTGAGGTAAAAACCTGCCAAGCTTTATTGAAATCAGTTGCTGAGGGCCTGAGGTCATAGCCTGGAGTGTCATATTCAAGCACAGAAATTAACCGGTATTACAGAGATGCTAATGATCCTTGCCATGGAAAGCCCATGGGTTCTGATGTTAGTTGACTGTTTGTGAGTTCCATTTGAGTTGGTTAAACAGGACACCCACTGTGGAGAAATCCAAGGCTAAGCCCATGGACTAGAAGTTATGGTCTTAATGATGTGCAGAAGGCAAGCAGGCAGTTTGGGACTGGGAAGTGTCTTTGAAGAAAAAAAGAAACCAATGGAAGAAACAAAGAGCAGATGGAAGCACATCAGCTCTCCTTTCAAAGACGCCACATGCTGATGCGCGTGCCCCTCACTGCCCTGACAGAAGGGGGCGCCCTGCAGTTAAGACCTCTATCTTGACCCCATCCAGAGCCTTCTCTGCTGATTTCCTGCTGATCCCATTAAATCCAAGACATTTCAAAACAGAATACAGACAGCATGTGTATAAAGCTACTATAACAAGAACAAAGAAAAGGTGAGTCAATTGTTTTCAATCCAAAGAAAATACTGAAAGAAAAAGAAAGGGGGGGAACTAAAACAATAGCACAGTTCAATATAGATTATATGGCATTAACAAATGCTTGAAAATATGAATGAACACCTCAAAAAATATAGAATAGAGTGGGCAGAAAACAATGATAAGTGAAACCAATCATCAAATTCAGAAAACACTTTGAATCACACACACACACACACACACACACGCATATTGGAGGGAACTAGAAACTGTTATACTAAGTGAAGTAACACAGACTCAGAAAAAAAAATTGACATATGTTCTCCCTCATATGTGGATCCTAGGACCAGAGTCTGATAAATAAGTGTGCAACAAGACATAACTACAGGAACCAGGATAATGGAAACGAACCAGGGAGATAAAGGAAAAGAAAGAACCCGAAAGAGAAAAACAGTAGGAAATAGGCCTTAATAAGGGAGATATGGATAAAAATCGGGTTAGTTTAAGGGAGGGGGGAGGGAAGGGTATATGAGGAACCTAGAGAATAAAGGGAAAGGAGTTCAAGAGAGGTAGGACTACAGGAGAAGGGTATAATTATGGGAGAAAAGGGGGCAATGGGGGCACTATAAGAGGGAAAACCATGATGGAGGGGTGAGACAATGTGAGAGATAAACAATGCCTAGCTAG
>NW_008349083.1:370144-370958 GCF_000622305.1 Nannospalax galili | reverse complement strand
CCAAAGGGTCTCCCAGATAGTAGCCCAGCATAGAATTGGGAAAATGAACAGCAGATCCCAATCTTATTCAAAGGAATATTGACAACTGATTGTTGCTAGATGAGGAATAGCTGACCCTCCTAAAACCAAGACCTTTAGATAGGCTGACTAGATTCACCAGATGGACAAGTAGTGGGGAATGGCTGGGGCTGCCAGTAACACAGCAGACAGTAGCAGGGATATCAGAGTATAAGGGCTCTAGTGGTGGGAGGGAGGCTCTGGGAGGGTGCTACCTGGGAAGTCGGTATATAGATGAATAATATGGTTTAGGATGTTCTGTGTGATATACACACGAAAAAAATCAACAAATTTAAAAAATGAGTTATATTTGAGAAGGAGGCATAAAAATTTACATCATATTATTTAGTAGAGGTGATAAACATTACCACTGAAATCTACCTGATGACTTTATATCCGTGCACAGGGGCCAAGGATCCAAGGGCAACTTACTATGACTAGTAATAATCAGACAAATATAGATTAGACACGCATGTGCCAACATCTAAGTGTTATTAGCAAAAAATGAATCTTTCTGTAAGAAACAGTATATTTTAAAATAAAATGGAGATCTATTTTAAAGGTTAAAAACTCATTCAATTTTATGTCTTACAGGGTTTGTACTGAGCTCAATATTGTATAACTGTATTAATTCAACTGTGAAGCTAAAAATTTGCAGCCAATTTTGAAAGAGATGCATCTTTGCTCTGGAAATTGCTATTGAATATGTTAATGCTGTAATGAAATGCTTCTTCTAATCATGTGGTTATTAAATAAA
>NW_008349083.1:364474-369927 GCF_000622305.1 Nannospalax galili | reverse complement strand
AAGAGTAAACCTAAAAATTTACAGCCAATTTTGAAAAAGATGCATCTTAGCTCAGAAAATTGTTATTGAATAAGTCAATGCTGTTGTAATGAAATGCTTCTTCCAAGTATGTGATTATTAAATAAATAATAAACTGAAAAAAATTGAATATTAATTTAAAATAAAAATCTAAAAGTTCAGTTGAAAAAACATTTTAATCCAAATTCCAAGGCCCCCAAGGGAAACTCAACTTGATTAAAAATAAATTAGGGGCTGGCAAGATGGTTCATAGGGTGAAGGCACCTGCCACAGAGCCTGATGATCTAAGTTCAGTCCTGGAACCCACATATGGAAATAGAGAATCAAGGCCTCCAAACTGTTCTCTGTCACATGGTGCCTTGGAACATCTATGCACATACACACATAGACAATAAGTAAATAAAAATGCAAGAAAATTTTAAAAAATAGAACAATAATTTAAAGAACATTGAGGAGATGAAGAAAACCAGTTTGAGAAGAAAGTGAGACAAAGGATCCAAGAGGAAATACTAGAAGTCTTAAAATTGTCACAGTTGGAACCCATGAAGAAGGAAAAGAAAACTGAAATATGTAGGAATTACAGATCAGTGGCATTCTAGTGAGATGCGATCTCTCTGGCATCCAGTTTAGATGTGTTTTGTAAGATGGATAGGGTTTTCAAATGCTAACAGAGGGCATGAAGTGGGTGGAAGTTGCGGGGTGGTAAGGTGAAGGGGAAGGTGGGGGGTATGCATAGATCAAAATACATTGCACAAAGCTCTTGAATCAATAAAAATGTTAAAAACCAATATTTTAAGATGTGATTCATGGAAACAGTCCAAAGGGAAAAGTATTCTACAATCTACACATTTAAAACTATGCCATTGTCAATTCTAACCAATAATGTATTAAAGAAAAAAATTAAACCTCAAAAATAAGAAATACCACTCATCTCTCAGTAAAACGACTGAGTCAAATCTGCAAAGGACAGCCTATCAGAGTTGCAGTAGATTCTTCAGAGCAAGTAGAGCTTAAAAAAAAACTTGGAGCAATAATGATCTGAAAACAATAAAATATCAACTGGATTTTAAAATTCCACTCGGAATTCCTGAACCAAAGCTAGCGAAAAATATATTGAAACTTGTAAGAACTGAATGAATACTGTGCCTGAAAACTTTCAAAAATCTACCAGCAGAAGACCACAACATGGTTGGGGAAGTGCTCTGTCTCTCTGCCTTTCCATCCTTGGCTCTATCTATCTATCTATCTATCTATCTATCTATCTATCTATCTATCTATCTATCATCTATCTACCTATCTATCATCTATCTATCTACTATCTATCTACTTACTATCTATCCATCCATCTACCATCTATCTACCTATCTATCCATTCATCCATTCATTCATCCATTCATCCATTCATCTATCCATCCATCTCCCTATATCTCTATTTTTCTCCCTATATTACTAGCCCCATCCCCATCCCCATCCCCATCTATCTCTCTCTATCTCTATCTCTATCTTTATCTCTATCTCTGTATCCTTCTCTATTCCCCTTTCTCCCTCGATACATTCTATATAAAAGCTAGGGCATGAGGAGGAGGAGGAGAATGTTTCGATGTGATGCAAGAGTCACCTATTTTGATACAGTTGAAAGAGTGAGTACAATTGCAAATGGGAAAAGGGAATTAGAAAGTAGGAGAAAATAAGCTCTCTGATTGTCACATAGGTAACAAGAGAACATTAAAAAGATGCTTAAAAATAGCAAATCAGAAAGGAGTCTAAATAAACAAAAGGCAACATCACTATGAAAGGTACTAAAATGTAAGCAAATAATAGAACAAAATTTTAAACATTTTTCTAAACACTATAAGATGAAAAGCAAAGCTAGACTACTTAAGGAACAAAATCATAAATAGACTTAACAAAATACACGCAGTGTCGAGTGGACAAAGCATGAGCAAATTGCCTAAGAAGCAGAATATTGGACCCACAAGGTGGCTCAGTGGGTAAAAGTGTTTGTACTGCAAGCCTGATTGCCCGAGTTCGATCCCTGCGAGCCACATTGTAGAAGGAGAGAACCAACTCCTGCAAGTTGTCCTCTGACCTCCACACACATGCCATGGCATGCAGATGTCTGTACTCATACCCAAGCTCACACACAATAAGAGCAATAGATAAATTTATTAAAATGAACTAGAATATTCATGTAAAATCCATATTTTTTAAAGCTTTGTACCCTAAGTATTGAAAAGAGACCCTCTCAAGCACTTTGGAAAAGACGTTAGTTTAGCAACGAACCAGAATGAATTCCATAAAATAGAAATAATATGAGGAATGTTCTCTGATGATGATGTTGTAATAAAACTAGAATTTATAGCAATATAAAAGCAGAGACTTCAACCAGGAAATGAAAAATCTCTATAAACAACTCTTGCAATGCAAATCAAAATCAAAATTAATCAAATCTAAATAAAACAGTATGAAAACTGCTAGCTGGGTAGTGATAAGCAAATACCATGAAAATGATGCTAATAATCACAGTGGCAATAGCTTGACTCTCTTGGGTACTTGGTACTTTGAATACAAGCAAACGTTTTCTTTATATTCGATTTCACTTCAAAAACACCCATTATAAAGATAAATATAAATGTACAGGTGTGATCCAGGATTAGTTTATGAGGTCTTGTAACAAAATGCTATACACAGGTTGGTTTAAACAACAGAAATTTGTTCCTGTACAGTGTTGGTTGCAGGCAGAAGTCCAAGTTCGAAGTATCAGAGTTCTCTCTCCCTGACTGGCAGGTGGTCTTCTTCCAGTGTCTTGTCCTGTGCATGCCTGTGTGCTAGCATCCTCATCTTAAAAGGATGCCAGCTGAGAGGCTGAGGAGATGACACAGCAGGTGAAGACTCTTGCCATCAAGCCTGACAACCCAAGTTTGATCCCTGGAACTCACATGGTGAGAGGAGGAAACCAGCTCTTTAAAGCTGTCCTCTGATCTCCACAGCTGTGTTGTGGTATACATACACACACACAGACACACACACACACACACACACACACACGCAACCACGCACAATTAGTAAATGTAATTTTACAGGTCACCAGCTGTGGCATAACAGCACCCATACCAACAACCTCATTAACTTTGTCAGCTTTTGAATGGTACCGTCTCCACATACCACCACATTCTGAGATACTGGGGCTGAAATGTAATATTTGAGACTTTTACAAGACAAGAGGCCCATGGGTCTCTCCCCTCTTTTGAATGGTACCGTCTCCACATACCACCACATTCTGAGATACTGGGGCTAAAATGTAATATTTGAGCCTTTTACAAGACAAGAGGCCCATGGGTCTCTCCCCTTTTCTCTCCTTCTTAGTTCTTTACTCTGTCTTGTATTACTGTAACACCATGAAGCTTCCCCCTCACCTTGGGTAAGCCATGACATGCATATTTCTGTATCATAGTTTATACACAGACATACATGTTTGCATACATACTACATACACAGAAAAGAGCTTTCAAAATTATTTATTTTTATGTGTATAACTGTCTTCCTTGCAAGTATGTATGTGCATCACATGCATGCTTACTGAGTGAGGAGGTCAAAAGAGGGTCCCAGATCCCCTGGAACTGGAGTTACAGACAGTTGTCAATCACCATGTGGGTACCAAACCTGGGTTTTCTGAATAGCAGGAAGTGATCTTAACCAGTAAGCCATCCTTCCCACCCCAAGAAGGGCTTTTTAAATACACAAAAATGCTAGGTGTTAATCACAGTTTCTGTATTTTCCTTGTGCTCTTTTTTGTTTATATATATATACAGGTGCATGTGTATGTGTAGGCATGTGGAGGACAGAGGACAATCTTGGCTGTCATTCCTCAGGCACAATCTACCTTTATTTTTGAGGCAGGGTCTCTCACTGGCCTGGGACTAAAGAAATAGGCTAATCTGACCAGTGAGCCCCAGAGATCTGTCTCTCTCTGAAGAAATATCAGTATCCTCATCAACCTGCACTGCTGTTTTTAGTTCTATGGGACCAATCCTGAGTGAATTCCAGGTTCGAAGGATGTGCAGACTTTTGATTTTAATAGAGGATGCTACCTGACTGACTTTCAAAACAGTAGCAATACTTCACACTCCACCAGATAGGAATATCCTCCCCCAAGAAAACGCCCTTCAGAAATAGCCTCCCCACAACCTGGAGTACAGGGAAGGTGAGTAACGTGCTCTTGGTTATCATGTGTGGAGCTGAGAGTCCAACTCCATCTGCCCAGCCTTCAGATCAGTCTTCGCGACCTACTTAGCTTTTCTGGGCCACTGTTGCTAGGTCTGAGTGTTTACAGCGTATAGTAGGCCACTGTATAGGTGGCTGATGATGTACAGCTTATAAGAATAATGAGCCTCTAGAAGCAAAAGTGGATTCTAGAGTCAGCACTGAACTTATCTGAGGGGTCATGAAAGACTGCCGGACCAACAAGAAATGCTGGGCTTCTTCTAGCACATCAAACCCTTTATCCAAGTAAAGACTCTTCCAATAGGGGAACGAAGAGAGGCAGGTATCAAAGCTCTTCTCTGTAGAGTGACAAATATGGCATCCATGACAGAGAGAGAGGGGGAGGGAGGAAGGAGGAAGGGAGAGAGAGAGAACATGCAGATAACAGATGGCAGTAATTTTAAGAATTAACAAGCCGAGGTGCCTCTCTGTAGCCATTGTCCATGGAGTTCATTTTGAGAATGCAGTTCTGCCTCTGGACCTCTATGCAGGAAAAGGTGAGCTATAATAATTCAAACAGCATCACCACTACAATATCCTTTCCAAATGAATTTGTGAGAAAACAAACAAGTTTCTGTTTGAACCACAGGGGGCAACAAATCAACATAGCATGGCGTTTGAATTTGTGCGCAGTTTACAGGAGAGAAGTTCCGCCAATTTGTGAGTTCAGGCAGGAATGCGTGAATAATAATGCTTCAGTTTCTCCTTGGAAAAACACAGTAGATTGTGGTTAGGTCGGCATGGGAAAGGCTGGACTGTAAAATTCAACAGGTGTAATTCACACTTCACCCTAAATATATGTGCAATGGCATAGGACTTTCTGGGTCTCTGGCATCGGGGAACTTGAAGTGAAAATAAGAAGTGAGGAAAAACTGGTGTGATCCAGTCCTGTTTGATGAGGCAATGTTGTATAATCCCTTTGATATTCAACATTCTTTAAGATAGTTCTTTAAACAACTGGGCTCGCCTCGTGTGTGTGTGTGTGTGTGTGTGTGTGTGTGTGTACGCTGTGTGTTCCTGTGCATGTGTGTGAATGTGAATGCATGTGGAGGTCAGAGGTCAACACTGGATCTCTTCCTCTATTGCTTTCTACCTTATTTTTTCCTTTTTTATATATTTTGATCATGTCTAGATCCTATCTCCTGTGCACACCTCCCTTTACTTCCCTCATC
>NW_008349083.1:335855-364455 GCF_000622305.1 Nannospalax galili | reverse complement strand
TATATATATACACTCACATAGAGTATACATATACACATAGAGTCTAATTTGTGTTCTCAAATGTCCTTCAGTGTGAACCCATTCATTGGTGAGTGGTTAACCTACCTAGAACCACACCCTTGAAAGAGACTGACTCTCCCCTTCCCAGAAGCCATTAGTGTTCATCAACTGAATGAATAATGATATATAATAAATACATACATAATATATACAATGGAATATTATTCAGTTCTTAAGAAATGAAATAATGAAATTCACAAGTAAATGTATAGAACACGACATGATCAGCCTGAGTGAGGTAACTCAGACCCAGAAAGACAAAGTGGCACGTTCTCTCTCATAGCTGGATGCTAGCTTTGAAATCTTAGATATGCATGTTTCAGTTTGAAAATCCAGAGACTCAGGAAACCAATGCCACGGGGCAGTGGAGCAGGGGAGGTTTCTACCTTACTTTTTGAGACAGGGTCTCTCACTGAACATGGAGCTCATCAATTTTCTAGATTGATTGGTCAGTGAGTCTCAGGATCATCCTGTCTCCATGTCCTCAATGCTGGAGTTACAGATATGGGCCAGCAGGCCTGGCTGTTTTATATTTTACATAGGTGCCAGAGAGCCAAACTAAGATCCTCATACTTGCACACACAGGTATTTCACAGACTGCACCACCTCCCCAAGCCCCGCTTTTGTCCTTGGGCGTCTAATCAGTACAATGAATGTTACCTTTATCTAACACATCCAGGAACTGGCAATTAGAAAAAGACAAATCTAGGGGCTGGAGGTTAAGCACACTGGCTGCTCTTACAGAGAACCCGGTTTGGCTCTCAGCACCCACAAGATGACTAACAACCACCCTTAACTCCAGTTCTGGGAGATCCGATACCCTCTTCTGGTGACACCAGTGCCAAAGTGGGGGGATTGGCACCATCTCCATGTGTGAGGGGCCAGACATGGTTATACAACTCTGGGCTTATTCTCCATGACAATCGCTTCCTTTGTGCCCAGCTTTAGCCACAAAATTCCATGGCTAGCTCCCTGCCCACGTAGCTAAGGGGTTTAACCATGTTTCCTTGGCTTTTTCCACACCCACTTCTCTCAGCTCCCCAGTTGTTCCTTTCATAGCTGTGTAACCATCATGAAAACTCAATTCCACGGCCGCTTTCTCTCTTATTTGTCCACTCAACTCCACAATCCATTATCTCCATTACTCTCTTAATACACTAAGTATTTTTTCCCTTTGCCTTTTTAAAGCACTCTACTTCAATACTTCCTGTCAATCCAGCCAATCTGTGGCTAAGCCTGGCCTCTGAATAGCATCTGCAAAAATATCTCTTAATGCCTCCAAATTCTTTTAATATTCAATTTCACCTATGTGCCTAGCTATGCTGCCCAGTTTGTATGATTGTTATGCTTCATGGTCAGATTAACTGGCTTTAGAATCACCTAGGAGACACATCTCTGGGTGCATCTGTGAGAGGGTTCCCAGAGAGCCTTAACCTAGGAGGGAAGACCCACCTTAAACGCAGGTGGCACAATCCAATGAATTAGGGGCCCAGACTGAATTAAAGGGGAAAAGGGAGATGGCAGGTGGAACATCAGTCTTCATCTCTCTGTTTCCCAACTACAGATGCAGTACAACCAGATGCCTCAGGCTCCTGTTGCCATAACATCCAGCCCACGAGCCAAAATAAACCTTTCTTCCCTTAAGTTGCTTCATGTCGGGTATTATGTCACAGCAATGGAAAAGTACCTAAGAGTTTATTAGCAAAACTTTTGCTCATTGGTGGCCAGCACTCAATTGCCAAGTACCACACTGTGGAAAAGATAATCCTGCAACCCTTCCCATTCCCCCACTGGTTATTACAAACCTTCAGAACTAGCCTCAGATACCCAGATGATACCTGGCTCCCTCGCCCACTTAAAAAATTGACTCTGTCAGGTATTACCAAGTTGAAATCATGGCTTGAGGCCAAGTCCAACCTCATCCCAATGCACTGTCTGCATCTAATTACTTCCTTCTCTCCTCTTAATACAGACCATCTGTTCCACTGCTGTCCTGTCCTCCCTCCAAGCTCTCGATGTCACCTCTGCTCTGAACACCTGCCACATGAATGCAGTTATCTTTTCCCCAAATCTTAAACTTTCTATTGACCCCTTCCCCTAAACTTTTAAATACAACCGAGGGGTTTTTTGTTTGTTTGTTTGTTTGTTTGTTTGTTTTCTCTGCGCCAGAACAGAACAGAACACCCATATTGTGTTTGAAAGCTACTCTGGTCACCATTCCGCAAGCTGGAATTCAGCTTGATAGGTAGACCTCCTTGCATGCAGAACAGCTTACCTCTAGTGCTCAGAGGTCACTGGTGGGTCAGTTCTCAGCTCTCCCCATGCAGGTGGGATGATTTCTAAGCAGACATTCTATACCATTGCTCAATGAGGGACTGGCGAGGTGGCTCAATGGTTAGGAGCACATGCTGCTCTTGCAGAGGACATAAGTTCAGTTCTTTGCATCGATGCCCCAGTGGCTCACAACTGCCTGTAACACCATCTCCAGGGCATCCCATGCCTCTGGTTTCTGTAGGCACCTGTACTTACATGCACGTACCTACACTCACATATACAGATAGACATAATTAAAAAGTAATAAAATTAAATCTTTTAAAATCATTGCCCAATAGATTAATCTCCAATTGACCAAAATGGTAACTCTTTTCAAAATAGATTCCATAATGGTTCCTTTCTCTGTCTCATTTTAGACTTCTGTAGAAGTATCTCCCAGGATTCCCTCCAAAATAAACCAATTAGCACTTCAGTCCACACCCCAAAGTCAGCTTCTGGGAAAACGTGGACCAAAATAGTCTTGTTTGACCCTATGTTCTATTAAACATTATTATTTAAATGTTTGCAGTGCTGAGAACCAAAGCAGGGGCCTTGTGCATGCAGGCAAACACTGTATCCCTGAGCCTCATCCCCAATCCTAAAGATCTACGCTGGTCTCACACACCCTTCTTTCTTTTAATGTTATGATTCTCCCTTTGTAGTTGTTTTAGTTTTGCTTTGCTTTGGTTCTTTTTGAGAAAAGCTCTTCGTATCCTAGGACTCACAAAAATTCATCTGCCTCAGCCTCCCTAGCGGTGGGATTACAGGTATGAGCCTCCATGCCCAGATATCGCTGATTCTTGTTTTATTTTCTTTTGTGTTGTGCTGTACATGGGTCTGAGGGTGTATTTTCATAGCCACATGTGTTTGCTAATGGGCATATGTGTGTGGGAATGTGTGTGGCACCCAGAACAACATTAGGTATCTTCCTCAATTTCTCTCTACCTTATTTTTTGAAAGAGGGTCTTTCACTAAACCTGGAGCTTGTAGATTCACTGTTCTGGCTGACTATCAAAATCCAGGGATCTACCTGTCTTTGCCTCTCCAGCACTGGGATTACAGGCATGTGTTACCTTACCCAGTGTTTTATGTGTGTTCTGGGAATCCCAATTCAGGTCCTCCAGCTTACACAGCAAGCACTTTACCAGCTGAGACATTTCAACTTTTTCTTATTGTAGTTAAAGAATAATCACAACACAAAGAAATTGTATTTGCATCCAGAATACCTGGAGGGTTTTCCTTTTCTAGTGAAAAGACAAACTTGAAGTTGTGAACCCCCGAATGGTATATATGCTAGCTACACGGTGGCACCGGGAACCCATGCTGCTTCTGTCTTTCCACTCAGATGCTCTCTGCATCTCATGGTCCCCAAAAGATGACCTCTGTCCTATATCATCTCAGGTTTGAGGAAGAAAGATGAACAACGAGGCAGAAGATTTGGACCCCGGGTCAGCTTTGTATCACAGAGCTTTTCAGAAAATGCCATCCAACAGCTCTTTTATCTTTTCAGTTAGAACTTAAGACTTCCACTAACTTCAAGAGAAATGGAAAAGAATGCTTTAGATTTTTCTAAATCTGAACATTTTGTTTAATGATACAGGGTATCTGTGTTGAAGACTTTTAGTCCTCAATCTGACATACTCGGGAAGAGGAAACCTCAGTTGAGGCATTATCTCCATCAGATTGGCCTGTGGCCATGTCTGTATTCTTAATTGCTAATTGATGTGAGAGGGTCCATTGTGGGTGATGCCACCCCTGGGCAGATGGTACTGGGTTGTATAAGAAAGCAGGCAGAGCACAGGCCAGAGGAGCAAGCCAGTAAGCAGTGTTCCTCCATGGTCCCCGCTTCAGTTCCTGCCTCCAAGCTCCTGCCTTGAGTTCCCACCCTGGCTTCCCCCAAGAACATATAAACCAAATAAACCTTGTCCTCCCTAAGTTTGTTTTGGTCAAAGTGTTTTCTCACAGCAACAGAAACCAAACTAACACAGTATCGTTTACCCATCTACTTGACACAGCCCAGAGTCACCTGAGAAGAGTCTCAACTGAGGGATTTCCTGGATCAGAGTGTCCTGTGTGCATATCTGTAGGGAGCTGTCTTGATTGTTAAATGGTGTAGGAGGGCCCATTCCGCTGTGGGCAGCATTAGTCCTTTGGCAGGAGGTCCAAGACTGTGTAAGACACCCTAGCCAAGCATGAGCCTGTGAAAAGTGAGTCACAAACTGTTCCTCCACGGCTTCTGCTCCTCTGATGCACTTATTCATTATTTATTCTTGTATATGTTCACTGACCTTGACAGCAGTACTTTCACGTCTACCAGTTTGGTTTCTGAGACCCAGTCTCAACTCCTGGAGTCCATGTTGCCGTAAGCAGAGAGCTGTGGAAGTGCCAGCACCCCTCCCTGTGGGACAGCAGTGCAACAGCCCCAGCTCCCTTGCTCAGGCAGAGGTCAGCCATGATCCGGTTGCCCCCACACACTGGAGACTTCACCTCGAGTCATCCTATACTTGACTTCTTCCACTCTCTTCCTGCTTTTTGTACCTTTATTGGTCTTCACAGATGGCACTTCCTTAATAAATCATTCATACATTTCTTAGAAATGAATTTCAAGAATATAAGGTACTAAGCATTTGTTTGGCCGAAGGATCTGAGCTGAACCAAGCCAGTCTTTCATCAAGACAGTTTTGGAGTTGTGTGTGTTACTCATCAAAAACTTAGAATGTTGGTTCTGGGAAACAGTATTTTTCCACAGCTCACAAGGTTTGAGAAATTCTGTAACAATCATTCACTTAAATGCATAGTTTTTCTAACACTCACCCATAAACCATAGATGAAATCACATATTCTTAATGCGATGTTATCCAAGCAGTTAGGAATTGTAGTAGCATCCATTATCATTTCACAAGAGTCAGCCATTCAGTTATAGAAACTGAGCAAGCAGACTCTGGTGTATCTCTTTAGAGACAGGAGAAAGTGTAGATGTATTCTCTTTCTGTAAATCCATCTTTGCTTTTCTTTGCGTATGTGTAAGTGCAGGTGTCCATGTGGGCGCATGTGTATACATGTGCATGTGGAGGCCAGAGGTCAACCTCAGGTGTCCTTTCTCAGATACCATATATCCTGTGTGTGTGTGTGTGTGTGTGTGTGTGTGTGTGTATGTGATAGAGAGAGAGAGAGAGAGAGAGAGAGAGAGAGAGAGAGAGAGAGAGAGAGACAGAGAGAGAGAGAGAGAGACAGAGAGAGACAGAGAGAGAGACAGAGAAACAGAGACAGAGATAGAGACACAGAGACAGAGAGAATGCCATTGCTTTAGAACTTGCCAAGTAGACTAGACTGACAGTTGAGGAGCCCCAGGGATCTGCCTTTCCATGTACCCAGTGCAGGGATTGCAAGTGTGTGTTATCATGCTTGATTTTCATTAACATGGTTTCTGGGGATCGGCCTCAGGTCCTCAGCCTTTCATTGAGGCAAGCACTTTACTGACTAAACCATCTCCCCAGTATCTCCCCCAGTATATCCTTGTTCTTTCAAGTAAAAACAGTGAGTACTGCGTTTTCTCAGTATCTCTTCCCGCTGTGTAACAATGCCAGTTATCAACAGTGTCTCTCTCTGCTCAAAGCAACCCCTCAACCTGCTCTGTGACAGGTAGGGAGGGACTTCTAGATATTCCCTCTTTGACTCGTCGGTAGGGGGCACTGGAGGGACACCAGAACAGGGGGAGGGCTCTCGCTTTGCTTTCTAGTCCTGCTTGCTCTCCTTTTGGTCCTTGCAGAATGTCCAGGTCCAGGTAGAATGGCTGAATTTCTGTGGTAATGTCCCTGCTGTGTTTTGAAGGTTGAAATGTCCCTTCCAAAACTCACATTGAAATTTAGTTGTAACTGCAGCAGTAATTGGAAGTATGTAGGAAGTGCTCCAGTCAGGGAGTCTCGACTCATGAAGGGGGTCAATGCTATTGTTTTAGGAGCAAGTTCATGACCAAAAGGGTAAATTCCGCCCCTTCTCTTCTCACCTGGATGCCCTTCTGCCCTTCCACTTTCCAGTGCAGAAATAGTCACCATACTACAGAGCTCCCCAGCGCCATGTGGGTATGGGACTAGATAAAAACCCCTTTATAACGATGAATGTGCATCCCCAGGGCTCAACTTGGGGAACCCCTCTGATCTTCCTTGAGGCAAAGTTAGGACAGCACCATCACAGGCAGAGCCAGCCCTCACCTCTTCAAGTGGCTCCCAACAAGTCATGTAGCTATGTCTTGACAGAGTTCCTTTCCTTCTCCCTTTCTCCCACCTTCTCTACAGGCCCTTTAAGGCCCAATCTTCATTCCAGCGGCCTGGCCGAGTGCTCCTCACCTTCCAAGCTCAGTTTCAGCACTGGCTTTTCTTGACATGAGCCCTGCTGTGCTCTCCCGATGCCCCCGTTCCTGGACTGCAATGACTTAACCCACACACCTCCCCACTGGGACTGGGGCTACCTGGGGGATAGGAACTTTGCATCCCAGGGCCAAGTGTTGGCCTGCATGGTAGCTCTTAATAAATATCTTGGAAAGAGAATGGAAGGGGGAAAGAGTGGGAAGAGGACAGGGAGAAAGAAGGATTAGAGAAAGGAAGGTCTTTTCTGTCTCTGACCATTTTATGGTATTTTGTCCATTGAATTAAACTACAGAGCCACTGTTCTAACTAATGACCTCTCCCAGAACCCAAAGCCAGAAGAAATTCTTCCACCACCTTCTGGATTGCACAATAGAAATGATATCAAACAATAGCTGATGTATAGTGAGCTCCTGTTACAGGCTGGGCTCCGAGCATCTTCTGTGCATTACATCACTAGCCACCACAGTCACCCAAGGAGTGGACACTGTTTGTTCCTGTTCTATTTGAGGGAACAGAAGCTGAGAGATACCAAAGGACTTGCCAAGGTCAAAAGCAGTACTGGGATTCTAAGTCTGTTTCTTCACATCCAAGTCAAACCTAAATCCCTGCATGATTAATATGTCGCTTCTCTAAAGACACTGTAGTGTTTTCATGTCCAAAAGGACAGACACCATAGAAAAGTGTATTTTGAAGAGCTTATTCTAATGCTTTGGTTAATAAAAGGCATTATAAATCTGTAGAATGAGGGTGGGCTCATTCAAGTGCCTGCTGCACAAGCGTGAAGACCAGGGTTTGCATCTCCAGCACTCACATAAAGGGGAAATGCAGCAGTGTGCATCTGTAACCTCACTACCAAGGGGATAGACAGGCGGATCCCGGAAGCTTATTGGCTGACCAGGCCAGCAATCTGGGACTGCAGAGATGGCTCAGTGGTTAAGAACACTGGCTTCTTTTACAGAGGACCTGGGTTCGATTCCCAGCACCCACATGGCAGCTAACGACTGTCCATAACTCCATTTCTATGGAATCTGACATTCTCTTCTGACCTCTATGGGCATTGCATGACACGGGTGCACTTACATACATGCAGGCAATACACTCATGCACACACATAGGCACACACATACACAAAAGAACAATCGAGGAAGATATCCAATTTCAACCTCTGGCCGTTCCATGTATGCATACATCACAGATGAACACACACACATACACATACACCATCACCACCACCACCAATACATACACACCCCACCAACACACCCCCCACATATACCCCATCACCACCACCACCAATACACACACCCCAGAAACCTACACACACACACCATCACCACCAATACAAACACACCCCACCAAAACACACACACACACACACACACACACACACACCACCACCACCACCACTACCACCAATACACATATACTACCACCACACATACACCCCACCACACACTCAGACACAAACACACACACACCACCAACAAGGCACACACACACACACACATATACACACCACCACCACCACCACCATTGCACATATACTGCCAACACACCCCACACCCTACCCCCACCCACACACACCACTGTATAAAACTGAAGCAAGAGAGCAAACTGGTAGTTTAACAATCCGAGACCCGGCTTGACTTGAGCTAAACATACAACTCTTTCCTAAAAATGCACTTAGCAACCCTGGACCTCACCTGCAGTGAACTGCATGCATACCTCTCTCACACAAAGGTGATTGGGTCATTCTGTCCTACCTCTCCCTAACATTACTCCCATTTTATGCCTAAAAACAGGGGTATTTCCTTGATCTTGCCTAGACTAGTTTTAGGGTGCATGTGCAGTAAGACACACTATGTCCTCTGAGTGAACTTTTAGGGGAAAATATGATATGTGTGCCTGTTATTTAAGTCAGATGTATCATGGGAAAGGGTATACTTACTGAACTAAGGCTTCTATAAATCCAGCCTATCATTCTAAACCAAAAGACCACCTACACCTTGTTCCTAGTAACCAACTCCTGTTCCCCCTAGACCTCATAAATCAAAGCCCCAAACAGTAACTACACGGTGGTCTTGGGTATTCTAGCTCAAGTAGCTCTCTGCTGTCTGACCTGTGCCTTTGCCTTGCTTCCCAATAAAATCCTTCGTTGCTTTAGTATTTGTGTGTACTTTGTCAATTCTTTGAACAAGATGCCAAGAACCCATAAATACCTGGTCCAGATAGCGACTCCCAGAAACACAACCACCTGATTACATGCTTGTAATCCCAGCACTCGGGAGCCAGAGGCAGGAGAATCACCTTCAGTTTGAGGCCAGCCTGGCTACCTAGAGAGACATTGTCTCAAAAATGAGCAAAAATAAAAGTCTATAGAACGCAGGTGAATCAAAATATTTCCTGGAGGAAACAAAATAAAAGTAATCATGAAAATGAAATCTGCTTGCTTTGAGGGGGGAAAGGTTATAAGGACAGGGTGATGGTTAATATTATCAACTTGACAAGATCTAGAATCACCTTGGAGACAAACCTTCATGTACATGTGTGAGGATTATATGGATGAGGTTAATTGAGGCAGGAGGACCCACCCTAAGAGGACATAATCTCTTTAGGCTACAGCCTGGTCTTCGTGGGTCACTGTCCTCCTCTGGGAGTTAAGTAGCCTCCTCGCTGAGACTTGACTCTCCCTGAAATCCAAGGTAACTGCAGGTTTAGAACAATGACTTGTCTCTGTACATTCAGCTGAAGTAAAGGAGAGAGACAGACACAAGATAAAGGCAAGGGTGCCAGGCTTTCATGTTTCTAATTATGTTTTGAGAGTGAGTCGATGCTTTTTAACACCAGCCGGTTTTTAGAGCCTGTCTCACTTTGGTAAACCTTCCAGGTGAGTCTGTGCACATAAGTTCAGGTACCACTGGTCAGGCTTTCAAAGGGCAGCAGATTGCTGATAACAAGCTTACGAAGAGTAGCTCACTTCCTTGGCTCTTGTTTGAGGATGACATGAATTTTCTCCTTGTTACCTCCACGCATTCACCCATGTGGTACGGAAAGGAGTGTCTGTAGTCCAAGATCTCACCACTTGGGGAGGCATTAGAGAGCCCATGTGATGGTAAAACATCATTGTCAACTTGACTGGATTAGAGACACCATGGAAACGGGACTCTGGGTGCGTCTATGGGAAGGTTTCTGAAAGGTTGAACTGAGGAGGGAGACCCACCTTGACTATGGGTGGCACCACTGCCAGGCTGGGACTGGATAAGAAAGAAAAAGCTAGCTGAGCACCAGAATTCCTCCCTCTGCTTCCTGCCTGCAGACACAATGTGACCAGCTGTCCCGCACTCCAGCCACTGCGCCCTCCCCACCATGATGGAGTATCAGCCAAAATAAAGCCTTCCTTCCTTAAGTAAGTTGCTTTTGTCAAGTGTTTTGTCACAGTAACAAGCAACTAATCTGACAGCTACAGACAGGGAACGAGAAAAACAGAAGCAACTAACGACATACTTTCATCATTTTCTTTCTTTCTTTTTTCAACTTTTACAAAACTTTATTGAGAATTTCATACATGCATATTAGGTGTTTTGATCAAATCTGTGCCCAACTTTCATGATTTTCTTATTAAACTGAAATAAGGAGTAAGGAAACAGCCACTGAATTCAACTGGATGATATCAAACAGACTATAACAAAAAAGTAATAAAGGCAAATGTAAAATGAAGGGCCTTGGGCACAATCAATTCTTCAACACCCTGGAGAGGTTTTGCCTGCTTTCCACTAAACTATTTATTTATTTATTTATTTATTTTATTTTGGTCTTTTTGACACAGGGTCTCCCTGTAGCCCGAGCTAGCCTGGAACTCACTATGTAGACCAGGCTGGCCTTGAACTCACAGAGATCCACCTGCCTCTGCCTCCCAAGTGCTGGGACTACAGGTGTGCGCCACCACGCCCGGCACTTTCCCCATTTATGAAGTGAGGGCAAACACCAGGTGGGAAAGGCACTTGCCAAGGGATCTCGGTTGAATTTGGAACAGCAGTGAATACGTTCCACTAGAGCTGGTTTCAAAATTCAGTGGTCTGTGATGTTCAGTTCAGCCCTCATAATGCATCTCCACAGCTCGTTTCTTGATAGTACCTCACCGCTCTGACAAGCATGTTATGTTGGAAGGAGATAGCATACCAGGGGAGGTAGGCTGCTTGGGCACCCATCTGCAACTAGCTTGAGATTGTACAATCTCAATGCAAAAGACAGTGTCTTGCATCTCTTCCCCAAAACTGGGACTGGAGTCCCTTGGAGAGACAAAGAGAATTTATAGCTTTGAGTCCTCAGCTGGAGGAATTCTTTACTTTGGGTCTTTGCATGTCATATTTCAGAACAGTTCATTCTGGAGTGATTTGTTCTCAGTTACTTGTTATCTGTTAGTGGACAGGTCACCTCCTTAGATGGATGTGAATGATAGTGGACAAAATACCAGAAGAGTCTACTTCTACCCCCGGTCATCAGCCAGGACTGCACAGAAATATTCATGAAACATTGGTATAAAAATGACCATAGTATTTTCCCCCTCCCTATATGCGTGCTCTTTGCCCTGTGGCTTACTTTATTTACCTCCCTTTTGGCAGAGGTAACTCTACGGAGGTTTTGAGTATAGGCCATCTTCTACTCACATCTATGGCCCCTGATTCAATCACATGAATGAGCTCAAACTAACCTCCTGGAGGATGAGAGAGAATGTGGATAAGACCAAATCAGGGTACTTGTCCCTGTCATGAGTGAGTTATGAAGAAGCCCAGCCAGCGTCAGCAAGCCTGGTTACCTGGCCTGTAGTTCATCACCACACCAGTGCTTGATGGCATCCAGGCAAGACCAGAATCATTCAGCTACAGACCCCTAAACTTCTGACCCCCAGAAATCATGAGCTAAATTAATGGTTATTGTCTCTAACCACCAAGTTTGGTGGGTTTTCCTTTTGAAAAACACAATAGCTAACTGATATATCATTTCCAATTTGACTCTGTTATTGAAGGCCATTCTGAAAACCCTCCCCATCTGACACTGAGAGCTTCAAGAGGCCAGGCTATGTGCCAGATGAGTAATCTGAGGCTCAAGTTCTGTGGCTCTGGAGCTAAAATTGGATCCTCTACCAGACAAAGGTCAGAACACTCTAAAAACCAGGTTATGCCCAGGCGCAAAACAGGAGGCATAAAACAAGGCATCTTAACACCAGATACCAATGAATGTGCCTGAGGGTATGTGGTGTATCATAGGTGAGAAGTAGACACGGGTATAAAACAGCAGAAAAATTTCCACAGCTCCCTCCAGAACAGGCTTTGTGTACATAAGAACAGACACTGTGCTGGGTTTGCTTGCCAGGACCTGGCACACAGAGACTCTTAGTAATATTTGTTGATGTACATGACCAGACAACTCATGAACATGCGGGACAACATTTTTACCTGCTGATGAATAGACAGGCATCTTGCTTCCTAAACGGAAGATCCATACGTAATCATAGGAACCATTATTTTTTTAAGTAGCAAGCATAATATAATTTGTAAATATTAAAGAATAATAACACATTAAAGTATATGCAAACATATACATGTTAATTTTTAAGAGTGTGTATAATACCTTAAAGTATATTAAAATGTGCTATGTTTGGGACTAGAAGCTGGCTCAATGGGTGAAGCCCTTGCTGAGGACCTAAGGACCTGAGTTTGGATCCCCAGAAGCCATGGAAGGCTAGACACAGTAGCATGTATCTGTAATTGCAGAGGTCCTGTGCTAAGACGGGAGGTAGAGACAGGACAATACTTGGACTCAGGCAGGACAGCTAGCCTAGTATACATAGCAGTGAACAGCTAAGAGATCCTGTCTCAAAGAAGCTAGGAGGAAAGGAACGACAGGTCGCCCTCTGATCTCCACACATGTGCCATCACACCCACATGCCTACACTCACACTCATACACGTACACATAGTGTATACACTCAGATTAAAAAATAAATGGTATAACATTTACATAAACTTAAATGTACTAAAATATGTTAAAATATAATATGTACTTTCAAGTATTATATATACTTTTAAAATGAAAGCCTATCCATCAGTATATGTATGTATGCACATTATATACTTTATGGCTATTTTTGCTATATACTGTTTTTATACATAAATTGTATACATTAATAATATGCATTCATATTTTATATATAGTACTTTCTTTAGATCATTGCTTTTTTGATCACTTAATAAAGAGTACCATTTAACCATCATAACCACTCTAAGATACAGGCATGGAATATATTCATATTTCCCCCACAAAACTCTGAGTCATGAGGACTTACGAAGTCACCCAAGGACTTGCAGTAGACAGCATACAATTCATGGTTTCAAAAAGGACGGCGAGCTCTTTTGAGGGTTGCTATTGGGGGTTGGAGAAATGATTCAGTAGTTAAGAACACGACTGCTCTTGCAGAGGACCTGAGTTTAGTTCCCAGCACCCATGTGAGGAAACTCACAATCACCTATAGCTCCAGCTGCAGGGCTATCTAATGCCCCCTGCTCTCCTTGGGCACCTGCATGCACGTACATACCCACACAGAGACACACATACACATAGGCACACACATTTATATATAACTTAAAATAAAAATAAATCTCTTAACAAAAGATTGCCAGCATTGCATAAAGACAGACACATAGGTACGAGGTGTCTGTGAGGTGATATACAAGGTCATGCACAGCGCCATGTGCAGAATATTCTCACCACAAAATTACCTTTGAATCAGATCAGACCTATAGATAGAGAAATGTAGGAACAGAGGGGCTCACCAAACAATATCCACGAGATGTGGAAAATTCCAGAATGCAAGCAATTCTATAAGACACATGACCTAATTTCTTCAAGAAAATTTATGCAAAAGGCAAAACAAAAGAGAAGCCTAGGGAAGAGCCGCTTATGAGACTCATGAGATTCATGAGACATGTTGGCCAAATGTGCTGTGAAGAGCTTGTTAGACGCCGCACTGGAACAGAGGATGATGTTTATGTGACAACTGACTGCTTTTACTCCTGTTCGATCATATTAAGGAATTATCTATTTTAACTGAAAAATGGTATTTGGAAACGTGTTTTAAAAATTATTTTGGAGATCAATACTGAAATGTTTACAATGAAACAATGTGATATCATTCAAAGCGACTCAAGTGTGGTGGGAGACCTGGATGGGAGCACAGACAAAGTAGACCGGCTGCTGGGAAAAGCCTCGAAGCTGAATGGTAAGAATGAAGGGGACAATGCTAGCTTTTCTGTAGTCTATATATTAGAAAATATTTAAATTAAAGGTCATGAATATGTAGATGAGCAAAGCCAGGAGAAACAGGGAGGGAGAGAGGGAGGGAGGGAGGGAGGCAGGAAGGAGAAAGGAGGGGAAGGAAGTTGAAAAGGGGAGTGGTTCAGAGGGCAGTCTCTCATCCAAGCTTACTATAAAAACAAAAGGAATTTCAAAAGATGACCCTCTTTGTATTTTAGATTTCAGTACCAGCTATGTTCTAGGACACACTGAAATAGTGGAAATTAAACGTGAAGAGGAAAAGGAGGAGGGAAAGACGCTGGAGGAGGAAGATAAGGAGGAGATGAAAAAGGAGGAAAAGAGAGAGTGGAAGAGGAGGAAGAGGAGGAGGAAGAGGACATTGATGACGAAGACAGCAGCAGCAGCAAACCAGGACCACCAGCCTCTTCTCAGGACAAATCTTTCCCAACATTCCAGGTGATTCCCCACTTGCTGTATCTTTCTGACAGGCATGTTGGAGATCGTCTAGATATGAGGCCTCTGGATTCATCAGAGCATCTGTCAAAGTCTCCTGTAGCGTTCATAAAGCGGTAGAAGTTATGGCTCAGGTGATAGAGCAAGGCAGATTTAGGGATGACTGAGCATCAATCACAGGAGGGAGCCATCAGGAGTCAACAGCCATCTGGAGTCTGCTCCCAATGGAAGGCTGAAGGTCCCTGTCAACATAGTGTGCCATTTTATTAGTGATAAAACACATGATGTGCCAGTTAAATTGACAGGAGGCGTGAGGTACATGAGACTATAGCAGAATACATTTGATGACAGAAATACCACTTAACGAGAAATCAGCATGCTACAACTGTGAGCCAGTGTCCGCAGGCTGAAGTCTATCAAACACCCACTCAGGAAAACCAAAACGAGGAAAAGCTTTGTACTTTTCCAGCACGTGGGATGTATTCCCCAAGGGCAATTGTTGACTCTGGTGCTCACGGTGACCCCTCAGTGTTCACCAACATCCTACACTTGTTCAGAAAGTATGATCAGAATTTTCCCTTCATGAAAATTCTATATACTAAGAGTAGAAATGGCGGCCACAGCTCATTTGTCTGCTAACTTTTCCAGAACAGATGTTGAAATGAAAACAGTCAGCACATCTTATCATTTATTACACATTTCCTATGGTGAGACCTCATGACAAGTATTCTACATAATCTCACTTAACAGCCACATCATCTTGACTCTTGTCCCTTAACATCTCTTGACATTTCATCTTTTGGGCTAGTAAGATGGCTCATCAGTTAAAGGTGCTTGCTGCCAAGCCTAAAGACCTGAGCTCAACCCCCAGAACCCACATGGCACAGGGAGAGGTCTCCTCAAGTTGTCTTCTGACATCCACACACTGTCCTTGGTACATGTGCATATCCACACACACACACACACACACACACACACACACACACATTACACACACACACACACACACATTACACACACACACACACACACACACACATACACACGCATGCATGCACACACACAAAACAAATACCTATTTTTTAATGAAAAATCATAAATACTAGAAAAAAAGAGGAGCTGTGTTCCAAGTGGTCCAACAAGTGGTTTTACTCACTGGGCTGGTAAGTGTTAGAGCTGGAAACTGAGCCAGCTACAGTGCACACCTGCAATCCCAGCACTCAGCAGAAGGAGACAAGGGCATCAGGAGTTCAAGGTCATCGTTGGCTACACAACAAGTTCAAGGGCAGCCTGGATTTCTAAAGACCTTGCTCCCCCTCCCAAAAAAAATCAAACCTAAGACAAAAACAGACAACAATGAGCTGGGAGCAGAATGGCATCTGTTGTGCTTGCAAGAAAGCATGCTGTACTCGCCTTGCCTTGATTTAAGAGAGTCAGGCATGGTGGTGCACCCCTTTAATCCCAGAGCTTGACGGGTAGAAGCAGGCGAATCTCTGAGATCAAGGCCATGGGTTAGAACAGTACACGACAAGCACAGGACATGAGATCCAATTATTGGAGTGACAGACTAACCAACTTGTTTATGTGAGGTATTTAGCAAAGGCGTTTGCTTGAGAAATGCTTCCTGGTGTCTTTGATTTCAGGGGACCAGTGCTGTGACCCACTTCAGAAACATTCCCTGTCTTTGTTCTCTCTCTCAGCTCTGACTGGGTTTAGTAAAGGATTCTCACTCAGTCTCTCAGGTAGTGATGACAGCTGATGTCTTTTCCTCACCCATTTTAGGTTCATGACCAAGACTCTATAATAAAAACATCAATAGGAAAAAAAGCATACAGAATATTCTAGTTATAAACTTGGAGGGCCTGGGGAGATTTACTTAGTGGTAAGAGAATTTACTGTATAAGCATGAGGATCTGAGTTCAGATCTCCAGTACCCATGTAAAAAGCTGGGTGTGGCTGCTCATACCTGTAACCCCAGCACTTGGGGATTGGAGGGAATAGGAGCATTACTAGAACTCAGTGACCAGTCAGCCTAGTCAAAAACTGCTGAGCTCCAGGGTCAGAAAGAGATAGTCTCAAGGAGATAGGGCAGAGACTGAACAAGCAGGGCACCCCACATCATCCTCTGGCCTCTGCACCACACACACACACACACACACACACACACACACACACGTACACAACAACTGCATGTGACATAAGTGCCCTCAGAATTGAAGACCAAGAGAAGCAGGAAAGCTAGATTCTTTTATGCTGAATGTAAAAAAGACATTGGGAAGCCATAAGACTGAATGAAGGGGGAACTTACTGAGCTGAACATGGACAGGCCTGTTTATTCCTGTTCCTCTATGGGCCCCTCTGTCTTCAGAGGTAAGGATCTTTTTTTCCTCCGTGATTAGGGACATTTCTTAAAGGAGCATCTTATAAACTACGTCCAAGGAGAAGAGCAAGGGAAAGCACGAGTCACTCCTGTTTCTGATGCTTTTTGTTTTTTTATTTTTTTGTCTTTTTGAAACATGGTCTCCCTGTAGCTTCAGATGTCCTGGAGCTCACTATGTAGACCAGACTGTCCTTGAACTCACAGAGTTCTGCTGCTTTTTTAAATGCCATACTTTCTGTGCCCTGATCCCCACCACAGGAATAATCTTGAAGCTTCTTGGTCATCTGCCTGGTCCCTGTGCTGGAGAAACACACAGCTGGGGCCCCTCAGACCTGCCACGTCCCCATCAGAGCTGAGACTCAAGCTGATATGGTGGTCCAATGCCGATCCAAATCAATAAAGGGAATCTGGTCCCAGGCCCCTTGAAGCCTAAGAGCACCGGCTGGTTTCTGCAGCAGGCCAGTGAGCCCGATGAACCATTGGCTTCATGTAGAGGAGAGAAACCAATGGAAGAGGTGGAACAATGGAGATCTTCCGGCAACCCAAGGTGACACACTTTTGCTAATAAGACAGTGAACCTGAACTGTACCCAAAGAGGTATCCCATGCTACGTCCCCAAGCCTGGGGCATCTGCCAGATTCTAGTGGAGATTCTGCTCTTGCCATACAGTAAGAAGCAGTCATGATGCAAGACCACTCAGTTACAGAACACATCCATCCAAGTACAGGTGCATGAGCTTAACTTCATAGTCAGATACAGTTCATAGATGGGGACCTTGATTCACAAATGTAGCTTAAAACCTCTTTAAGGAGGGCTGGGGAGAAAGTTCAGTAGGTAAGCCACTCAAGCTTGAGAACCTGAGTTCAGATTCCTAGAACCCAAGTAAAACCAGACACAGTATCACCAGCACTCCTATGGCGAGGTGGGAGACAGAGGCAGGAGAATCCTTGGAAACTGGCAGGTCAGCTGGCCTGGTAAGTAGCAGTGATAACAAGACCCTGTCTCAAACAAGGTAGTAGATGAGGACCAACACCAGGGATTGTCCTCTGACCTCTACACGTGCACCGTGGCACTCTTGTGCCTGCACTCACATACAGGAGCATGCACACTCACACACACACACACACACACACACACACACACACACACACACACACACACACACACGCACACAAAGATTAAAAAAAAAAAAAACCCTCTAAGAACAGCACAGCAACAAGGCAGGGATTCGCGCTTCCTCGATCATAGCAGAGGGTGAAGAAACCCGAATCAAGTTTTGGTGTAAAAACCTCGCCCAAAATTTCAGAAGGGAGGCGCAAATCGAGACTGAAATGCTCTGTCTGCCCTGAATCACACAACTTTGGACTGGCACTAGAGAGTAAGTCTTAACATTTCTTCTAGACATTTCTTCTTATGAAAGCAGTTCTCTACAATACACGCTGCGAAAAAGAACAGAGAAAATAGAATTCAGGCTTACAGAATTTTGTTTTTCAAACTGACATCTTGAATGATTGCTCTATCAACGCCTCTCAGGAAGACCTGGTGAGCACGAAGAGGCACTGGGGGTTGGAAGGTTTCTTACCTGGTTGTG
The DNA here is from genome assembly GCF_000622305.1 of Nannospalax galili. NCBI lineage: Eukaryota > Metazoa > Chordata > Mammalia > Rodentia > Spalacidae > Nannospalax > Nannospalax galili. The sequence continues at coordinate 345,978 of NW_008349083.1, read as the reverse complement.
ACTCTATCCTAATTAACTCTGGAACATTCTCTCAGGTCCCTTTCTGCTTTTCTCTTTGTATCCCACAACCTAGCAGTAAGCAGAGCTTAGAGTTCATGCTAAAGTAGTGTTTGATGAATGAATAAATGCACTTAAGCTGGTAACATTTCATGCTTTTCAGCACAGTAATAAGAAAAAAATAGGAAAACTTGTTTGAATAGGAAGCAGCTTCATCTATCAGAATTCGGATATATCCAAATTCCTGGATCTGTATTAAGATAAACACAGAGTAATTTTGCTTAAAATACTTAACAGAAAAGCAATTAACTTAAGGGCAAAATGATGGCCCGGAGATTCTATTCTCTTCATTGCTTTTAGGGAGATGAGCACTTCATTTTCATTCACTGGACAGCTGAGACCCTGGGGACATCTTTATAAATTGATCTCCCTTTAAGCTTCTTAGATCCATACTTTCCAAAGCAGGGGACCTAGAGTCTAGCAGCATTAGGATTGGTGTCACTTTGGGAGCATATTAAAATCCCTGTTCAGATTCCATCCCACCACAGAGTTTGAGTCTACATTTTAACAAAGACCACAGGTAATTCTGGTGCACACAAAAGTTGGCAAAATAGCACCATGACTGAGCAGCCTGAGTGTGTGTGTGTGTGAGAGAGAGAGAGAGAGAGAGAGAGAGAGAGAGAGAGAGAGAATGTGTGTGTTCTGGTGTACATAAACACACACTCATATGTGTGTGTGTTCCTCTGAGTGTGTGCATGTGTGCATTCACATGTTTGCATGTGTGCATGTGGAGGATATCGGGAGTCTTCCACAGTCGCTCTTCACCTTAATTTTTTCAGACAGGGTCTCTCACTAAACCTGGAGCTCATCAATTTGGCTAGACTGGCTGGCCAATGAGCTCCAAGGATCTGTCTATCTCCATTCTCTTCCCAGTACTGGGATTAGAGGCACCCACTGCTGCCATATGGGTGCTGGAGATCTGAACTCAGGTCCTTATGCTTGTGTGGGAAGCACCTTATCCATCTCCCCAGCCCTAGCTGAGGTTTTCAGTAAGAAGCATCATTCCTCGTCAGACCATTACTCCTTTCCTTTCCATGTAAGAGCCTGTCATGATCATGTACTGTTTGAACACTGAAAGTCAATTACTTCACAAAACAAGCTTCTAGGCTCCTGGAGAACATTTTCTTAATTATTGGGTTGGTCCACATGAAATGACCACTGCTCAGTATGTTCAAATACAGACATTGCAACTTCATTTATTTCAAAATAAGAATATCCATCATTTAGTAGGTGGTTATACCATATTAGGCTTTAAGGACTTTATCAAGGTTTATTCTAATCCACAAAATATTCCATGAAATGAGTTTTACAAAGCCTACTTTACAGGACATTGAGGACATTAAGGACTAGACATGGAATCTTCTCAAGGTCATGCAGTCATTGTGTAGAATTTCAGACACACATCCAGCCCTAATCTCTAGGTCAGATGCTTCTCAGAATACCAACCTCAGATCACTGCATTGAAATCCCATATGGAGTTAACATGCATAGTTCTAGGACCCCACAGCAGACAAGTGAACCTGAACTATACTCAAAGAGACATTCCATGCTAAGTCCCCAAGCATCTGCCAGATACTGTTGGAGACTCTGCTCTTGCCATACAGTAAGAAGTTTGACTATGATGCAAGACTGCTCAGTTATAGAACACATCTGTCCAAGTACAGATGGATGAGTTTAAATTTATGTAATCCGAATCTCTGGTGTTAGGGCCTAGGAACATGCATATTAACACTATGACTAGAGTTGTAGGGTCAGTCTGGGCCCTGGTACTCTTATCAAGCAAGGCTCATTCAGTCATTCTCAATAGGCCAATTAACAGTGAAAAACAGGTAGAGGAAAATTATTGCTGTGAACACAAAGAGATTCAATGATCCACTCCCTCCAGTCTGTCTTCAGGACCCTAACATGAAGGTTAGATTTAAACAGAGAGTAAGTGAGGGGTTAGAAAGATGGCTCAGAGGTTAAGGGCGTTTACTGCTCTTGCAGAGGACCAGAGTTCAGTTCCAAGCACCTTCAATGGGTGACTCACAACCACCTATAACTGCAGCTCAAAGGGATCACATACCCTCTCCGGCCTCCATGGGTACCCCCCCAATCACACATGCACATACACACACGAACACATGCATAAACATAAATAAAAATAAGTCTTTTAAAAATATAGGGCAATGGGGGCTGGAGAAATGGCTCAGCGGTCAAGAACACTGGTTGTTCTTGCAGAAGACCTGGGTTTGAAACCCAGCACCCACACAGCAGCTAACAGCTGTCCATAACTCCAGTTCCAGGGGATCTGACAGCCCTCTTCTGTCCTCCATGGGCATTGCACGACACAGGTACCCTTACCTATATGCAGGCAATACACACATACAGATAAAATAAAAATAATAAATAAAATATTTTTTAAAAATATAGGGCAAGAGGTATCTATAGCTAAGAAGTCCTGGTCAAGGTGTGACCCTTCTCATCACTGACCTATTCTTGTCTGGACTCCAGTCTCTCCAGCAAGGTGGTCTGACAAGTTGTCAGCACAATGTGAGATCTCCTCTAGGAGACAAGATTTCCCTATGGTCAGCATCAGGTCTGGGGTATTCCTTCTCACAGCATGAGATTCCCTCCTTGGGGAAATTCTAATTCTCTGGGGCCCTTTTCGATAGTCTGATAGTTTAAGGCAGGGGCATAAGTGTCTCTCTTTAGATTATCTTCACTCTTACCAGGACACTTATGGCACCCTTGAGAATTGAGTGTGCTGTATTTGAGAACAAATTGAATCCCACTGTTTGCTATACTGCTTCATTTCCTAGCAGATGGTGGAAGGTGAGTAACACGAGATTGTAAGCCTGGGTAGAGTGACCATGTATCAGACTTTCCCTTGGTTTATGGAACTTGCCGTGATGTGATTACTCAGCTCCTCCATTGATCCTCTCACAGGATCTAGTTTGGGTGATCAATATGGTAGCCTTGTGCTCTTGAGATAACTAGACTCGTTTTCCTCCAAGTTTACATTACTCTGGGACAGCACTCTTGAACTCTTCGTGAGCTGAACATGTCTGACTCTATCCTTGGACATGTTTAGGGCCTAGTCTCCTTCCTCCTGCCAAGTCTCCCTGGGCCTACAGTGTCAGAGGTGGCACTCTGATTATCAAGGCATTCATTCCCACATGCTGCCATACTGACATCCTCTGGAAGGTCATGTTAGAAGTCTATGGGCTCTCCCGGAAGTTCTGACCTGGCTTTATTTCTACCCTCCAAGCTGCTGGGGGTTAATGTTTGTTTATCCACAGGGCCATGGGTTCCCAAGGCTCAATGCAGGAGACTGTTGTGTGCATCCCAATGTGGGACAGAAGACAAGCACCAAGGGATGTCGCAATGCATGTTTGTAGACGGCTTACATGGAGAAACTGAAGCAGACTCCCAACTGCTACCACAGGGGCAGATTTTAATAAATCAGGGAGAGGAGATCAAGAAAGCTGAAGTGTGGGTATTTTGTGCACCAGATAGAAAGAGAACACGGGGTCTTCCTCTAATGATTTTGACCACTGTTACCCATTTCCTCATCAGACCCTTTTATTCTTGCAAGACTGATGTTCAAGAAGTACACAGAGGAAAGGAGCACCCGCCTCCTCACAGTGGCTATTGTGACCACAGAGTCACCAGTGACAGATGGAACTTCTGAACTGCTCCAGATACCCTGGGGCCTCTGGGGCTCCTTCTAGTCAATTCCAAGTATCATGTGAACCTCTCTTCACTTTGTATGTTTTGTCAAAAGACAAGCTTTTGTCTCTGTCTATGGAGCTCTGCTTCTGTGAGGGCTAAAGATCTGTGTATAGTGTGATGGCTATGGCTAGCCAGGCTTGACTCTTGCCTCTGATGCCTCCCAGCTCTATGACTTTGCATGTGGCGAACCACCCTGTATCTCCATTTCCCTTCTGCAAAGTGGAGACAATGTTAGTACTTATGAGCATTGGGGCAGTTGACACATATGAGGCATGTGTCAACTCCAGCACCAGAGACATGTTGCTTTTTCCATCAAAATTATATTAAGATAAAATAATGTTCAGCTGCTTAGTTTTGCTAGCCATAGTTTAAGTGCTTGATTGCAACTGGTGTGGGTAGGGGCTATCATGTTGGTCAACACAGATAAAGAAATTTCCATTGCCATGGAAAGTTATTCAGCCCAAGCACTTAGGGAGTGCCTAATAAGGGCTGGGTTTTATGGTACATGACACAAATGACTTCAGTTATATTTATAAGATTTGTGGCTCTTTAATCAGATCTCAAAATTTCTAAGAGACAAATATAAATTGTAGCAGTTGATTCCTTCCCTCTGCCTCTTTCTCTCCCTCCCTTCCTTCCTTCATCCCTCCTTCCATCCCTTCCTTCCTTCCTCCTTCCTCCTTCCTTCTTCCTTCCTTCCATTTGTCCACTCTCTTTTCCCTCCCTCTAGCTGCTTAGTTTTGCTAGCCATAGTTTAAGTGCTTGATTGCAACTGGTGTGGGTAGGGGCTATCATGTTGGTCAACACAGATAAAGAAATTTCCATTGCCATGGAAAGTTATTCAGCCCAAGCACTTAGGGAGTGCCTAATAAGGGCTGGGTTTTATGGTACATGACACAAATGACTTCAGTTATATTTATAAGATTTGTGGCTCTTTAATCAGATCTCAAAATTTCTAAGAGACAAATATAAATTGTAGCAGTTGATTCCTTCCCTCTGCCTCTTTCTCTCCCTCCCTTCCTTCCTTCATCCCTCCTTCCATCCCTTCCTTCCTTCCTTCCTCCTTCCTCCTTCCTTCTTCCTTCCTTCCATTTGTCCACTTTCACTTCCCTCCCTCTAGCTGTCATTATCTCAAACAGAAAGCTGGCCAGATAGTTTCCTGGTTACTAAACCGCTGTTGTATTTCCCAGGCAAACGTGTCTGAAGTCATGTTCCAGGGCCCTTGTGGCCTTGAGCCTGAGTGTTCATAATAAGGTACCCTATGAAAGGTATAGGTTCTTTGAACCAGAAAGCACAGCCTGTCCTTCTACCAACTCCATCCTTTCCCTCTATCAAAGTGAAAGACTTTGACATAGATAAATGGGATCCTACTAAATTATTTGTAGTAGCAAATGTCACTGAATGAGATCAGCCAAGCACTATTACCACAGGCTACTGCCTCGTCCTGGGAGACAGGCTAAAGGGAACTTTCTGTTGATAGCGCTCTGTAACGAGGTGGGACCACTATTCCTTTCTGAAAGCAGCATAATGGATATTGATTCTTAGTTTGGGAGTTTGGTTCATTAAAATACCAAACAGAATTCTGTGGGGGAACGAGCTATATTGATTGGTTCATTTTGTTTTATGGGTTTGTTTCCTATGTAACATGTAATTGCGTTTTATATTCACTCTAATATGCAAGGATTAAAGACCTAATTTGGCTACATAAGAATTGGCTTATAAATTATGAAGCAGTCTCTCCCATCAAACTCTTGGGTAATTACGTAAAATTTTAGCAAATGTTATCTTTGTAGATTGTGTGTGTTGGGGTGGGAAACAGCAGAAGGGGAGGACATTTTCCCCTCTTCCTGAAGTGACTGGTAATGACTTTAGGGATTCCAGGCAAAGCTGGTCCATTTTGGCTAAGGTCTAGTAAACTGGCTTTTCTTTTAGAACGCTTTGCTTCTAACAACTCAAAATGAGCTGTCATCACTGGTGTGGTGGAAAGCCCACTGTTCTGAAAAGATTCAGATGTCATTGGAACCCTGATTTGTGCCTTCTGTCTGAGTGAAGGCAAGTCAGGAAGGGAGATATTTTTGAGATGTTAAGAAATTATTTTTCCCATGAAAGTAGACTAACATCTGATAACTCCTTCCTTATTATAGTAGATAGATCTTACCTCCAGGAAAGTCTATGTTAAGCCCTAGAATATGCTGTGGCCAGTGGGAGGTTGACAGAAGGATGCCAACAGAAGTGGGAAAGCGCTTATGTACTTGAAACTCCTGGGCTGTTTTCCTTCCATGGTTATGAGAAGAATGTGCCTGGATTAATAATCTGGTCTCAGCGGAAAGCACATGGAACAGAATCCTTCTTGGTCAATCCAAAGCTTGAATTAGCTGACTTGTGTGCACTCATCCATCTGTGAGCTGTATAAGGGGTTCTTGCTACATGGAGATGGGGTATGTATCGCAGAAAATCCACCCAGCCTTCCCAGCCTGCTTTACCTATGACCTTCCACCATCAGGGTATGGTCTCTGTGAGAAGCACACAGCCCAGAATAGAGAGGTAGGTCGATATACCCAGGAGGAAAATACTCCTTCCAGTTTGCAAGAGTCAAGTTTATGGAGGCAGGAAAGAATCCAGGGAGAGTTATATGCCCTGGTGTTCTGGAAAGTTCCATTCTAGAAATTGACTTTGCCAGTGATAAGGAAACATTGGTCTTTCTCATAGTAAGAAATTGAATGAGAAAATAAGTGATCAGTGGCCAGGAAAAGACAAAAATGAACAAAACTTCAATGTGGTGCTTAAAGCTACAGGGTGTAACAGAAGAATTGTATAAGGTCTCCCTGAGGCGTTGCACTAGAATTTGGCTCAGGCCAAAGAGTGAGAACAGAGCCTTGATGTTTTACTTAAGAAGTTATCTAAACTCACTTGATCAGGGGCTGAGGCTCCAGAGGTCTCAAGTCCCACCCAGAAGTGCTCCACTACCCAGAGTTAGAGAAAAGACTAAAAGGAGAGAGGGGTGGGACGAGATGAACAAGCTGGCTCACTTCACTTCTATGAGAAATCCCTCCAGGACAGATAAACGGCAGAATACTGAATCTGTTCTCTTCCTGCCCAGTTTCATCTTTAAAAGCACTAAAACAAAGTTTCCAGAAGGGAGGGAAGTGCCACAGTGGATGATTACAAACAATTACTTCTTAAAGTGGAATTGAAAAACAGACTAATTAATTCACAAAGGCCAAGAGGATAATAAAACCCACCCCACTTAGCATCTACCCACTTCCACTGAAACAGGACCTGCCAAGTGAAGTGCCGTGTATTAGGTTACACAGCAAAACTATGGTGGTGCATAATTCTAAGATATTCAAATGCAGCTCCCTAATGGCACTGGATGCATTCATAATGTAGTCCATATCTTATACCGAATTGGTAAACACTGCATAACTCATAATAAAATATCTAGGACCACAGCAGTACAAGTCAAAATGAGCTAGGAAGTGTGGCCTGTTGGGGATGTGGGAGACTTTCCACAAGGTGGTAGCAGAGCATGCTGGGAGGGGGGTCAGGTTCTGATGCATTTTGAATATAGAAACCAAAATGATGTTCTGGCATACTGATATAGGTTATGAGAAAGACTGAGGAATGCAGGATGATGCCAAGGATCTCTCTCTCTCTCTCTGTCTCTCTCTCTCTCTCTCTCTCTCCCTCTCTCTCTCTCTCTCTCTTTACTTTGGGCAAATGGAAGGAGTTGTCATATAATGAGATGAAGAAAGCTGTGGGTAGGGGAAATTTGAGGCTTGAGGGGAATCCACTTGGACCTGTGGGGACTGAAAGCTCCACCATACTTCTAAGTAGACAACACAGCTGGATAGATGGAGGAGTATGGGGAGAACTACTGAGCACTGCCTGGTTCTCTGCCTGCAGGGACTTCCTAGTCATTTCATTCTATGGAGTCTATGTGTTAGTATTTTACTTCTGTTTTTATGTCTAGTAAATAAATCCTGAGTATTACAGAATTTGGTGAATTTGGTTAAGGGCGAAAAGGGGAGGAGAGGGAAATTAGGAGGGAGTTCATTCAATGCACAGTATGCACTTGTATGTAACTCAGTACTATGTACAATGAACAGACAATGAATTTTTTAAATTATTTATTTTTATTTTATGTGTATGAATGCTTTGCTTGCATATATGTAAGTACATCTGTCGTGCAGTGCCCACAGAGACCAGAAGAGGGTGACAGATCCCTTGGAACTGGGGTTATGGAGGCCTGTTAGGCACCATGTGGATACCCTGGTCTTCTGCAAGAGCAGCCAGTGCTCTTAACTGCTGAGCCATCTCTCCAGACCCCACAATGAAAATATTTTTAAATAAAACAAGAATACCCCAACTAATGTCATTTATTTTACACATGGAGAAGCTGGAACTCAAATTCAGGCTAATACCAATCCAAAGTCCACTGTATTTTTGTTAAACTTTGTCTCCTTCACCCTGCATATCTTTATGCATGTTGGAGAAGTGAGTGTGTCTGTTTCAAAAAATCCAAATAATAATGGCTGTATTAGTTACTTCTTTTCTTGCTGCTGTAAACAAATACCTGACACAAAGCACTTAAAGGAGGAAAGATTTCTTTAGGCTCAAAGTTTGAGGGGTTGCAGCCCATCATGGAGGGAAAGGCATAAGGCATGATGGTCTGCTTTTTCTCTTTTTTTTTTTTTTTTTTTTTTTTTTTTTTTTTTGAGACAGGGTCTCCAGCTGTCCTGGAACTCACTATGTTGACCAGGCTGGCCTTGAACTCACAGAGAGCTGCCTGCCTCTGCCTCCCCAGTGCTGGGATTAAAGGCATGCGCCACTGGGCCTGACAGAAAGGTGTGATGTCAGGCAGCCCCCTGGGAGCAAGAACATTCACCTGGGACGCCTCACCTCCTAGCATTCCAGTGGAACAGGAAGCAGAGAGTAGACAGGAAGTAGAGTCAGGCTATAAAGCCCCCACGACAGTAACTGTGTCCTCCAGTCAGGCTCCATCTCCTAAAGATTCCACAGTCTGCCAAAGCAGCCCCCAGCTGGAGAACAAGTGTTCAAACACAGCCTGTGGACCCAAAGCCAAAGCCATGGCCGAGATTCTCTCACTGCAGGTTGGAGACTGGTACCAATACAGAACTGTATGGCAACTGGACCACAGAACATCAGCTCCTGGCCCAGTCTACTGTGATCTTCTAGCTGCCCCATCCTCGTGATTTTCCTTGCTCTGGCTGGACCAAAACAGCCAATTTCCATGTCTTGAACCAACATGTAGAAGAAAGAAAAAAATGAGGCCAATCTCAAACTTGTATATCTCATCTCCATTCATGCCCTGATGGCCAAAAATTTAATCATATGACACCCTTAGCTTCCCCTAGTTTCAAGGCAGACTGGGATATATCTGCTTTGAATACACAAGAGGCAAACGTAAAAATCATGGCTTCCAAAACTTCACAGGAAAAGAGAAGGCTAGGAGTCAGAGTACAGCAAATGTTGAGCTAAACCCCTCCAGTGATTGCTTTCAGTAAACTGAATTCAAAAATGTGAGTAAAATCTCCACTAATGCATACTTGAAAAACAAGTGCAAATTCTATCTAAGAAGAAGTACATTATTTCAAGAATGTGGACAAAGAAAACTCTAAACTGTGCCTACACTATTGTACAAGCCATCGCCTTTGCCGATGACAAAATATACCTGTCATTCTTGGCCAGGATGAATCTTGAGTGACTTGAGTTTGAATTATCACAGGCTTTCAGTAGCACACCTGTCACATAATCTGTAGCCACCCAATAATTCTAATTTCCCTTTCTGTGATCCAATACGCAGACAGTACTTTTATAGCAAAGCAAGTCTTGTCAAAACAGTTGGCACGTCTCCAATCAAACTGTCAGTTTTAGGAAGATGGGGTCAAAGAAAATGAGATCTTTTCTTCCACTTCTATTATTAAGTAAAATAGCAGTGGCAGCATGAGCAGAGGAACAAAAGGAAAATTTTAAATGTAAATCTTGAATTTACATTTTTGGTTCAGATGCCTAGCCCAAAACATAAGTGCAAAAACATGTGCATAATTGTCTCCACTTGTAGATCTAACAGATATCACAATCTCAGAATGCTTAAGACTGAATCTTTACATGGTTTATTCTGTGTGCAAACCACCAAATACTGAAGGTTTTTTAGGACATATAGTCTCTGTCACATCTACCTAGCTGCTCTTACAGTAGAAGCAGTAAGTTAGAGAGATAGATGGATGGATGGATAGATGGATAGATAGATGATAGATAGATGATAGATAGATAGATGATAGATAGATAGATGATAGATGATAGATAGATGATAGATGATAGATCTACA
>NW_008349083.1:318508-335796 GCF_000622305.1 Nannospalax galili | reverse complement strand
AGGGAGACTTTGAATTATTAACAAGGTAATATCTCCAATAATTTAAGTCAGTCTAACATCTCTCAGCAATATTTTGTGATTTTTAGTGTAAAACGTGTCTCAATAAACATTCCCTTAAAGTGTTTTCTTATTCTCATTTTATTTATTCCTAAGTACAGAAGAACACACACACTCATACACTCATATACACACACATACACACACACACACTAGATAGATAGATAGATAAATTGATAGATAGATGATAGATAGTAGATAGATAGATAGATAGATAGATAGATGATAGATAGAGAGATAGATGATTGATAGATAGATAGATAGATAGATAGATAGATAGATAGATAGATAGATAAGTGATAGAGAAATGATAGATGATAGATCAATAGATAGATGATAGATAGATGATATATCAATAAATGATAGATAGATAGATGATAGATAATAGAGTTAGAGATATATAGATTCTAGATAGATAATAGAGATAGATATTTGATAGATAATAGAGAGATGGCTATAGATGATAGATTATAGATAATAGATGATAAATAGACAATATGTAGATAGCAGCTAACTAATCACTAGACAATAGATGACAGATTGTTAGGTGGTAGCGAATAGGTATATATTTGTTAAACTTTTTAAAAGATTTACTTTTATTTGGTCTTTTTGAGCACAAGGCATACACTCACAGAGATAAGTGCACAATCACACATGGATTTATCTCTGTGAGTGTATGCCTTGTGTGTATAGGTGCCAGACAAGAACATTGGATCTCTTGGAGCTGGAATTACAGGCGATCATGAGCTACCATGTGGGTTCTGGGAACCCAACTCCGGTCCTCTGGAAGAATAAGAATCGCTCTTAACCCCTGAACCATCTCTCCAGTCCCAGTAATACATATATTGCTACTTACTGAAAAATAGCAGATAGATAGGAAGATAGATTATAGGTAGATGGCTGGATGGATAGATGATAGATAGGTAGATAAATAGATGATCTAAATAGAAGATAGACAGACGATACATAGATAGATAGATAGATAGATAGATAGATAGATAGATAGATAGATAGATAGATAGATGATCTTGAAGTTCCCAAGTTTCTCTAAATCTTGTGCTTCTATGAAAAATTTTGCACCTATTCCCCATGTCTTTGTATGGGGAATTCTTAAGGTGAGGACTTTCTTGTCTGGAGCATGTCTACAGAACACCCGGGCATCTTGGTAAAACATAAAATCAAATCAAGTAAGGGGCCCTCCAATTTGCTGGCCTGACTAGCTCCCAGGTGCTACAGGCACTGACAGCCTGTGGACCACATTCTAAGAAGCAGGTTGGATGACAGAAGTAAAATTGCTTGAAATACTCAGTGTCACCAAATTATTCTCCAAAGTAGTTGAACCTGTTTGCAGTCCCAGCAGTATGTGCCAGTTTGAATTTCTATAAACTCTTGCCAACAGCTTGCATTTTCGTTTTTTTTCATGTTTATTGTTTGAAGGGTGTGAAATTATACCTTGTTTAAATTTGGTAATTTTTCTCTAATAACTGAAAATTGACCATCTTTTCATATGCTTATTACAAATATAGTCTTGTTCTGCTGTATGGCTCCTGTTTGCTTTAGGGAGAGTTTTCTGATTTATTTGTGTGAATGCCTTTAAAATTCCATGCACTGATGTTTTGCTTATTTATTCTTTGCAAATATCTTTTCCCAGTCAGTTTCCTCTTTCAGACTTGATTTTAGGGTAGAGTATCTTAATTTTAATACCCTATAATTAAACCATTTTCCTTAATCATTTATATTTTAGAACTTTGCTTAAGAATTTCCTCCTAGGCTGGGGAGGTGGCTCAGTCAGTAATGTGCTTATCATGAAAGCATGGGGACCTGAATAGAATCCAGAATCCACACAAAAAAGCCAGGCGTGGTGGCACATCCCAACACTGCGATGTCAGGGACTGGCATATCACTGGAGCTCATTGGTGAGCTCCCCTCTCAATGAGAGGTCCTGTTTCATAAAAACAAAAACAAATTAAAAGGTGGACGATGCCTGATGTTTATCTTTAACCTCCACACACATACTTACGCATGTGTACCTGTTCATATTGTACATGTGCACACAAGAACATGCACATAACACATATGTATATATACACACACACAGAAAGAGAGAGAATTTCTTCCTGTGTCCAATCTATTAAAAAATTCTCTAATACTTTCTTCTAAACATTGCAAAGTTTTTCAACATGTAATTCAACTTATCATAAATTGATTTTTGTAAGCAATGTGTGAAATACAGAAGTACTTTTTCTTGAAGAAAAACCAGTTCTCTCAATACCATTTATTGGGTAATTTATCTCTTTAACATTTATATATTTTTAGTTTTGTTTTATATGTATGAGTGTTTTGCCTGCGTGTATGTATGTGTGATATGTGCATGCAGGGTCAGAAGAGGGTATTGGAGCTCCTGGAGCTGTGAGTTGCCCTGGGGGTTCTGGAAATTAAATCCAGGTCCTTTGCAAGAGCAGCAAGTGTACTTAACCACTGAGCCATTGCTCCAGCCCCTGAGGAGCTCATCTCTTCACACAGACTTGCAATACTCTGCTCGCCTTCTCAATCATGAGTTGGTCAAGTGAAGATGCTTCTGACTTATTTTTCAGTTCACTGCTGTTTACTGCCTCACTGTAACTTTTAAGTCTTGCTATCTGATAGGGTATCTTCTTCTTCAAATTAGCCTGATTATTTAAAATGTTCACTATTTGAACTCTTTTATTAACTATAAACACACACACGTGTGTGTGTGTGTGTGTGTGTGTGTGTGTGTGTGTGTGTATGGGCACATAAGGACACAAATACAACTCTATAAAATCCTATGACCTTTTATGTATTGAACACATCTATTAAAACAGGCACATAGATTAAGTAAATAAAGTTCATAAGCATCTTAAAACCTCTGCTGTGCTCACCACCTGATGATAGCAACTCTCCCCAAGGAGAAGCAATAGCAAGAATCCAGTTATTACATAAATGAATTGATTATTTTACTAGTTTATACAAATGGTATAAAGGATATATTAATTTAAGTCTGATTGCTCCTATGGATGGGTAATTTCTGGTTTTCAGATATCATCAATAGGGCCATGATAAGCATTCTTTACACATGTCTTGGAGTAAATATATGTGCATTTTTCTTGGGTATATGCCCCAAAGTAGAATTGCTGGATTATGAAGAATGAATACATTCAATTCTGATGGATGCTCTCAGATTGTTTCCAAACTGATCATACCATCAGCAGGTGATCTCTAGTTTCTTTATATCGCCTCCAAATTTTGATGTTTCCATCTTCCCAATCTTGTTCAGTCTGTCTGGTACATAATTCTACCACACTCTGGCTTTAATCTGTCTTTTCTTGATAACTAACAAAATCAACTATCTCATACAATTCTTGACCATTAGATATCACATGTCCTGGAGTCTCTGTTTAAGTCATTAGTCTTTTTCATGGTCCCCCATGCCAAACACCCTTCCCATTCTTTTGTATTCTTTGATTTTTGTATTTCTTCTTTGATCATCAAGGTCACATCCATTTTTGCTCCTTAGAATGGATGGCTTGCCTTCAAATTGTCCTTTTACTTCAAGGCTCAGCACTCCTCTCTGGATCTCTCATGAATATCTTGTTTCCCCAATCAAATATTATAACTATGTAGTATCTCTTGTACTTTTTAGGATTATAAACTACTGTTGATGGGACATTCGTCCTTGAACTAGAGTATTTTGAAATTGACACTTGACCCCTTATTTGAGAGTTTTCAAACTGTGGGTAGAAAATTATTAGTAGTTCATGAAATCAATTAGGTTTCACAGCTATAATTTTATGAGAAAGAATGAACAAAAATGAAGTATAAATAATAAAAAGATATCATAGCAATTTCATATAGCATCATTAAACAATAGTTTTGATTCATATATTTCTATATAGTGACCGATAATATGAAATGTACAACTAAAACTGAATTCTGTCAAAAGGGTTTGAAAAGCACTGCTCCATAGACTGGGATGATAGCTCAGTGGGTAAACCTCTTACTACTAAGCATGAAGACCTGAGTTCAATTCCCAGCACCCACTTATAAGCCAGGCATAGCAGAGGAGACAGGAGGATCCCTGGGGCTTTGTGGTCAGCTAGTCTTTCTGAATTAGTGAGATCCAGGTTGAGTGAGAGACCCTGTCTCAAAGAATATGGTAGAGAGCAGTGATATATGAAGACCCCTGACATCAACCTCTAGTTTCTATGTGCAAGGACACACATGTACAGGCACACAGACACACAAATCACTGGCCTGCTTAACTAAGATCCATGAGAACAGAGACTGTTCAGCCTTTATTCTTTACAGGGTGATCATATTGCCTTTCTGGGGCTGAGAAATGTTATTTGTATCAAATTCATTCTCTGGATTTAGAAATTTTGTTTTCATTTGCAAATATTATGCACTAAGACATAGTTGCCATAACTTTTCACTTGAGTAAAGCTTCCACACGTATACCTTAATTAATGGACTAGCAGCGATTCTGTATCCCTGATTATTTCTGGGGATCCCCAGAGTTCTCCACAAAGAGCTACCCAAAGTGTGGTGGAAAGCCAGTCCTAGTCAGCAATGTTTCTTATTTCTCATCTACATGGAAATTACTGACAGCCAACATTTTAAAAAGTTATAACAAGTGACCCAGTAGTGTTTATATATATATATATAATTATTCTATATATATTCTATATTCTCTCTATATAATTAGAATATATATATTCTAAATTTAATAACAAAAATAAGCATATCTCACTTTTCTTTTTATTACATTTATTTATTGTGTGTGTTCATATGTGTGCATGCACATATGTGTGCATGCTAGGGCACGTGTGAAGGCCAGAGGACAAACTTTCTTTCCACCACGTGGGTTCTGAAATTGAATTTAGGTCACCAAGCTTAGTGGCAATTGTCTTTACTTGCTGAACCGTTTCTAGGCCCAACAACTCAGTTTATAGACAAGGAAGCTAGAGCTTAGAGAGATGACTTTTCTTACTTCCGAAAGGAAATAGTTTTGCATGTAACTTCAGCTTATGTTTACTAATCGGATCAACTTGCACTTAACGTAAAACTATTGCTTTTTACAATAACTGTATTAAATTGTTTTATAGATTAGTTTTGTGCCAGCAAATTGGGATTTCTTGTATGTATGCGCGTGTGTGTGTGTGAGTGTGTGTGTACATGAATGTATGATGTGTGGGTGTGGAGGCCAGAGGACACTGAATGTTGTTCCTCAGGTGCTGTCTACCTCTCCCCGTCCTGGAGCTCACCAACTAGGCTAAGCAGACTGACCAGGGATCCTCTTATCTCTGCTTCTACAACACTGGGATTACACGACTGTACCATACCTGACTTTTTAGAGTGAGTTCTGGGACTCAAACTCAGGTCCTTGTGCTTATAAGACAATCACTTTACTGACAGCTGTCTCCTTAGCACCCAATTGAGATTTTAATGGATTTACTTCCCCTTAGACTTCTGCATCATTTTATTCAAAAACATTGCATTTAGTGTTCAGAAAGCTTAGCAGCATGACTTCTAACTAGTTGAATAGCTGAGAAAGTTTGGAAAAAGATGTATTTAGGGGTTGGAGGGATGGCTTTGCAGCTAAAAGTGGGCACTGCTCTTGCAGAGAACACAAGTTCAGTTCCCAGAATCCATGTCAGGCTGCTTACAACTGCCTGTAATTCCAGCTCCAGAGGGTCTGATGCTTCTGGCTTGTGCAGGCAAACCACACACACACACACACACACACACACACACACACACACACACGCACGTACGCATGCACACACACACCCACATGATTAAAAATAATAAAAATGAATCTTCACAAAAGACATTTTAAATAGGAGGGGCTGGGAATGTGACTCAGTTCATAGAGAGGGTGCCTAACATGCAGAGAGCCCCATGTTCGATCCCCAGCACCCTTTAGACTAGACATGCTGTCACATGCCTGTAATCTCAGAACTGGGGTGATGGAAGTGGATCAGGTGTTCAAGGTCATCTTTGGCTACATAGTGAGTTCAAGGACAGCCTGGGTTACTTGCAACTCATCTCAAATATACATATATTGCAGCAGCAGCAGCAGCAGCAGCAGCAGCAGCAGCAGCAGCAGCAGTAGTTTGCTTTTAGAAAAGTCTTGAAAAATTGGCAGGCATTCAGGCTCCAGACAGAAGATGGTCTCAGAGGTTGATTTCACTAACTAACTGTACCTGGTATTAATGATCTACTACTGTGGTGTTTAAACATGCAGAGTCGATGCATTATGCAAACTTTACTCTGGCCACCAACCTGTGGAGAGCTTTCCTAGTCACTCCTCTTAAGAAACAAAGCTGTGATTAATTCATGGCCAAGGAAGGTGCTAATGTGAGCAGTAAATAAGTCTTACCCTGCGGGTCAGTAGACGAAGAAGCAAAGAAATGTTCAAGGACACAGGCTGCCCCCTATTCACTCTGCTTTTGCATAAAAGGCAGGGCCCAGCCCCTGGAGATGTTCAGTGTTTGTGGGATGAATGAATGAGTGTATGATATGATTTCTGGGGAGGATGGAATCTTTTGTGAACCTTCTCAGCTTGCTTTATCTATTTCACTAAGGCAATTGAAGATAAGGCTGAAAGAAAAATCTCATCAGACAAAGCTTTCGAATAATGACCTGGTGCTGCCACAGAAAAGGACTGGAAGGCCAGAGATGCAAACTTATTAGGTCAACCCTGTACATCTTCTGATAAAGAGTTTGTTAATAAATAGAACTGACAAATACTTTACTACATTTTATAGTATCTTTCCAGAAAAAAAAAAAAATCTCATTATTCTAAATCTTGTTCTGGCAATTGATTGACAAGTTTGGTCCATCTTGAAAACTGAAATTATAAGAACTAGTGTCATAACTTTCTGTATACTTCCTAGGGAGACGAGACAATAGAATACATGGTTGTGCTCCCCAAACAGCCTTCGATTTTTCCTGTGAGACTATTCTATTTCTACCCTTTTGGGCCCCTGAACTCACCACTGAGAACTGACTCTAAATAGTAAAGAAAAACTGTCTTCTACCTGAGTAGTTCCTTGAAAATTTTTTTAACACAACGCTATAATTTTATTATTCTGATTATTTGTTTGCTTACTGCTTGAGACAGGGGCTCACACCCTAGCCCAGGCTGGCCTGAAACTCAAGTTCCCGGTGGCCTTGAATTCATGGAAATCCTCCTCCTGAGTGCTGGAATTTTAGGTGTGAGCCACCATGACCATCTAGGATCACAGCTATATGTATGTGGGTATGTGTATGTGGGTATGGGTGTGGGTAAGTGGGTTCATGCACGGGTGCATGTGTTGTCATGGTTGGTTTTTGTTAACTTGACACAAACCAAGACATTCCTGGGAAGAGGAAATCTTAAATGAGGAATTTGCCTGTGGGCATTTTTGTGGGGTATTTTCTTAATTGCTGGTTGATGTGGGAGGCCCTAGCTCATTATGGGTGGTGCCATACCTAGGCAGGTGGGCCTAGGCTGTATAAGAAAGGCAGATGAGAACTGAAAAGATGGCTCAGTATTTAAGAGCATATACTGTTTTCTTGTAGAGGTCCTGAGATCAGATTCTAGCACCCAAGCCAGGCAGCTCATAAAGAAGGTAGATGAGCAGGCCAGAGTAAGCAAGCCAATAAACAGGGTTCCTCTATGGTCTCTGCTTCAAGTCCTGCCTCCAGGTTCCTGCCTGAGTTCCTGCCTTGATCTGGTTTCTCTTGATGATGGATCGTAGCCTGTAAGCTAAAATAAATTCTTTCTTCTCCAAATTGGATTTGGTCAGTGTTTTATCACAGCAACTAAGAACAGAAGCAAACTAGAACAGAAATTGGTACCAGAGACATGTGGACAAATGTGGAAGTCTTTGGAACTTTGAGCTAGAAAGTCATTGAGTGCTCAGATCTTTTTAAAATATTTTACTATTTTTATTTTACATGTATGCGTGTATTGCTTACGTGTAGGTAAGTGCACCCATGTTGTGCAATGCCCGCGGAGGACAGACGAGGCTGTTGGATCCCCTGGAACTGGAGTGACACACAGTTGTTAACTGCCGTGTGGGTGCTGGGTTTCAAACCTGGGTCTTCTGCAAGAACAACCAGTGTTTTTAAAAAATATTTTATTATATTTTTATTTTATGTGTATGAGAATATTGCCTGTATGTAGGTAGGTACAGCCATGTCATGAAAAGCCTGAGGAGGTCAGAAGAGGGCGTTGGATTCCCTGGAACTGGAATTATGGACAGTTGTTAGTCACCATGTGGTTACCGGGAAAGCAGTCAGTGCTCTTAACCACTGAGCCATATCTCCAGTCTCGAGTGCTCAGATCTTAATGGAATTTTCTCTGAGAGTTTAGAAGATGAGATTGCTGAGAGAAATACAGACAAAGGAGGCCTGGCTCGTGAAGCTTCAAGGGGAGAGATGCGGAGTTCCTCAATGATTCTGTAAGGGCTGTTTGTGTTATATATTTGAATTAGGAATCTATAGAAGTGAAACTTTTGTTTTATTGAGACAGTCAATGCTGGTTAGCTAGAGCTGAAAAGTCAGCTGTGATTACTAGAAGGCCAGTATCATTGAGGCAAAATCTTCTGGGTAGGATTTCCTCAGGGTCAGCATACAGAAGCTATGGCCCAAGGGTCCAAGGCTGCATATCAAGATGGTAGCTGAACTTTGCAATGTGTAAGAATCTCTATGTGGTGCCTGTCTTGAAGGCATTAAAGGGTCACAAGGAATAGTTGAGGCTTGGCATTGGGAGAGGCCACTGGTGAAGGTCAAGTCTCAGTTGCAGTAGGATACTGGAGATGCCAGGACTGTGAGATGACCACAAAGGACAGTGGCAGAGTGAGGCAGAGCCAGCCTAAACCTAAGAGACGAGCTGCGTGTGTGCTGTAGATGACAGAGCCAGAGAAGCGGAGCTGCCCAAGCCCCTTGGAGCCCAGAAGCCCGTGAGTGAGTGTCAGACATCAGACACTGAGATAGAAGATTTTGGAGCTACACTGCTAGACTTTAGCTTGCATAAGTGTGATTGCTTTTATGCTCTGGTTTTTCTCTCTAGGAGAAAGAAAGTATCAAAGTTATTTTTTAATTTTACAGACCTTACAGTTAAAGACTGTAGAACTTTTAAAGTTGGACAGTGTTATATATTGTGATGTTAACATGAGATCTTGAGAACAAACAAACAAGGAAAATTATGAAATTATGTGTGGCAAAGTTGACAAGGGGTAGAATGTCATGGTTGGATTTTGTTAATTTGATACAAACCTAAATATGCCAGGGAAGTCTCAAATGAAGAATTTCCTCTATCAGATTGGCCTGCCTACTATCAGTAGGCATGTCTGTGAGACATTTTCTGGATTGCTGGTTGATGTGGGAGGGCCCAGCCCACTGTGGCTGGTGCCATCCTGGGCGGGTGGGCTTGGGCTGCATAAGAAATGCAGGTGAGCAGTCCAGGAGAGCAAGCCAGGAGGCAGCATTTCTCCATGTTCTCTGCTCAGTTCCTGCCTCCAGGTTCCTGCTTGAGCTCCTGCCCTGGCTCTTCTCATGATGGACTGAACCTGTAAGCTGCAATAAACTCCTTCTTCCCCAAATTGGTTTTGGTCCATGTTTTATCATAGCAACAAAAAGCAGACTAGAACAGTGTGTATACAGGTTCAGATATGCATGGACATGTGTGCGTATGCATGGGGAGGCCAGAGGGAAAGTTCAGCTATCGCTCTCCAGGCGCTACCCACTTTTATTTTTAAGACAGTCTTTCTCACTGGGCTGGGTTTCACCAAATAGGTCAGTTGAGCAGCAAGTCCCAGGGAATTTCCTGTCTTCGCCTCTCCGGTACCAGGACTGCAAGTGTGCACCACTTTACCTGGCTAAAAAAAAAAAACAAGGGTTCTAGTGCTTGCACTCTGCTTCTCACACTTGATAAGCAAATACTTTACCAACTGGACTATCTCCCCAGCCCAGGCCCACAGCTGTTTTAGTCCACAGAATGCTTAAAACACAAATATTTTTTCTGGAAGGGAAAAAAATAAATAAAGCTGTTGTCTTAGATTCTCACTGTGGGGGAGTTTCTCAGACGTTTTCTAGAGAATTGATTCTGGCTGCTACAGCGAGAAAAGGGCACTGGGGAAAGCTAAACCAGATGTCACATCAAATCTTGAGGCTGCCCTGCTTCAGTCTTTCCAGATCTGGTTCCAGAGATCTGTTCCCAACAGGCCCTTAACAACCCTGGTGCCTCATCATCCCGCTCCCCAGGCCTGGCCTCATCATCATCTTGCTTGCTTTTGTGAACCCAGAAGTCACAGTGCCAAACAAAATTGTGACTTTTGTCTCAGACTGTCTCAATGAAGGCACTCTGTTCTGATAAAAGATGAAACAAGCATCCTTTTCGAATGGTGAGCTCTCTGACTAGTGAAGAAAGAGCTCGGGCTTGCTGTAAAGATGTGCTGCTCAGAACCCTTTAGTGTGGATTCTGAGGAGATGGACAGAGTCTTCTCAGAACCAACTCTTGGAAGGGCTGGGAAGCAGGACTGGCTGCAGAGAGATTGAGCTGTAATGCTGTCAAACAAAGTAGGAGTCTCAGGCCACTGACAGGGAGGTGTAGAGCTGAGGTGGCCCTTCTGAATGTCCCCGATGAGATTGAAATCCAAACCTGTATAATCCAGCCATCATCCAGCCACTGAATGGAGTCTGTGCCTGGTAAGGTGTGTGACGTTGAGCAAAGCATTCTCCTTACCTTAGACAAGTCTAGAGAAGATGGTTGAAAGGTTTCAGAAGCGGGGATTCAAGAGGGACACTGAGACAGATTATTGGGCAGTAAAGAGCTTATTTTTTTTAATTTTTTTAATTGAATTTTTGAGATTTTTATACAATACACTTTGATGGTATTTAGATCTGCTTCCCTCTAACCACCTCTACCCACTGCCCCACACTCAGTTTAATGAACTCTGTCATATATATGAGCGTTCATTAAATATATATATGTGTGTGTATATTACAGCCCTTAGAGTCTGGTTTGTGTCCCCCAATGTCTTTCAGTGTGGATCCATTCACTGGGCCCACTGAGAGTCTCAATCCTGTAAGACACTATCTCTCTCCCCTCTCAGCAGCCATCAATTGTCAAAAGTCCCTTAGCTTGTGCTGGGTTTTCTTACCTACTTCCCCATGTCTATGATGGGATTTTGTCTCGTCTGAACTTGCGTGGGACTTGTGCATGCTGTCACCACTGCTGTGAACTCATATGAATAAATGATCAGCTGTCTGGAAGACTGTTTCCTTGCAGTCATCCAAAAGTTTAAGAGTAATTAAAGTAATGGACAGATAGATAGAGAGGCAACTGATGGGGACTCTGGGAGAGTTCAGGGCCCAGCACCAGGCTAGACAGGCAATGCAGCAGGGTCCTGTGGGGTCTCTCCCTCCCCTCATGGGTCGTTGGCCACCGGTCCACGAGGACAAAGGGAGCAGAAGCGACGAATGGGGTCAGGACTGCCAGTGAGCACTGACGGAAGAAAGCCCTTCCAGGGAGGCAGGTTCAGTGATACAAACAGCTCCAGACTCAGTGAAACAGCTCTAGATTCAGTGAAACAGCTCCGTTTATTCAGTGGGGATTAGGGAAAATATAGTGTGGAGGCAGTAGCCAATGCTGCAGCTGATAGGTGCTCATAGTATGCTTTATTTACATGTGGTAGCAGTATCCTATCATCGGACTATGGGGCAATGCCTAATTATCATATAGAAAAAAACTGGGGGTAGTTTTTACTCCAGGTAACTATGCCAAAGGTCATGTTCCAAATAAGGTCAGGCATCCGTGCTTGGCGGCACTCTCCAGGTAAGTCAAGCAGAGAGCAGGAGGCCCCCTGCTGAGAAGGGGAGTCCTTCCATATAGTGCTGAGCCCCTTAGAGCTATCCAGACATGGGGGACTACAACCCTAGCAGCAGGGTTCCCCAACAGGGTCCCAAAGTGGGGTCTCTTTTTTCACACCTTTCTGAGGATAGGTGAGGCTTCATGGTACAGGCCTGCAGCCAGGCTCTTTGATTCCCAAGCAGCATACAGGAAAGCGGTGGGGAAGAGGATGTGTGACATGCAGCACCCCCTTTGATAGAAAATTACTTCCCGGGTAGGAGATCCTGGTCACAGTATGTCTATTAGCTGGGCACATACAGACTGTATCTCAATAGGATGTCTGTGGTATCTGTGAGAGGAGAGGGCCTGTTGCAGATAGTGTGATCTGAGCAGAGGCTGGATTCTAACATTGCATCCTTTCAGTGGACCACTAAGGGCCTTCCAAATGTTAACACTCCAAGCAGCTGCAGACATAAGTGCCAGAGTCCCAGAGGGGACATATTAATTGGAATTTGTGGTACACACAATAATATGTCGTTGGTCCTTGTAAGAACAAGCTTTAAACCAGAACTGAGAAAAAAATGAGCATTATTCATTTATTCCTTAGATACTTCACCAGGAAACTGCAGGACCCACAGGGAAGTTGCCCATGATTTTTGAATTGTCAGGTCAACACACCTTGATTTACATCTGTAATCAGAGAGAGAGAGAGAGAGAGAGAGAGAGAGAATCAGCCTGCTTCACTGATAGGTTTTATGTTACTGTTTTAGGGGTTGTTTTGTTTGTTTTGTTTTGTCTTTTTGAGACAGGATCTTCCTGTAGCCCCAGCTGGCCAGGAACTAGCTATGTAGACCAGGCTGGTATCGATTACACAGAGATCCACTCCCAAGTGCTGGAATTAAAGGGCACACCGCAATACCCAGCATTGCTTCTCTTATTCAGCAATCAAGAATATCTATGAGGCTGGTGAGATGGTTCAGCTTCACAGCTGTCAAGTCTGACAACCTGAGTTCCAGGCTTAGGACCCACATAGCGGAAGGAGAGAACCAACCGACTCCCATAAATTGTTCTCTGACCTCCACATGTGCATTGTGGTATGTGTGCCCACACGCAAACACACAAAGAAATGTAAAAAAATCATTAAAAAATATGTGGACAGGTAATGATATTCACATGTATTTCAAGTTGGTGAAGGAAACCTGGTATTTCTTTTGTGTATAAGGAAGGCATTACAGCTAAGAAAAAGAAATCCAGGATGGGAGCTTGCCCTAAGGACTATCAACCTTAGGCTGTTCACCAAAGTCACTTAGAAAACACACTGAGATCCATGCCAGACTCCAGATGCATTCAATCAGGATCTTTGGGAGTCCAATTCAGATATCATTCTTTTGAATCTTCCCAAGGAATCATAATATGTAGCACCGTGGTTCTGAGACTAGAGCGTCCCTCACAGTCACCTGGAGGTTACTCAGCACACAGGACTGGACCCCAGTCCCAGATTTCTGATCCAGCAGCTCTTGGAAGGGCTGAGATTTGTATGTCTTATCAGCATCTAAGTGACTCTGGTCCGGTTTGGGACCTTACTCTGAAGGGCGAATATTTTCAAAATCTTCCCTTTTATCTTGAAGACCCTTTCTTCTTTTCCCAACTATCACATTTTTTCCATCTTCTTCAGCAGCAACTATCAGCCATCAGAGAAGACAGACCAGCTCTGGCTTTTTCCATGATTGCTTTATGAGTTCTGGTGTTGGATTTCCTTGTATTATAGACTTGATTCTGCAGGCTGCAGGTCTATAAACACCTAAAATAGCAAACTAATTGTTTCTATTGCTCAGTCTGAGCACCACATTTATGATTTTGGAAACCAAATGTGCTCATGTCTTTTCACCCTGGTTTCCATCTTGAGATGAGGTACATGCAGCTGCTCTGGACTCTAGAAATTCATTTCATCATCGTCATCATCATCATCTTCATCAACAACAACAACAACATCATAATCACCAACATCATCATCATTGCTTGTGCGTGGTTATGTGTGTGTGCATGTGGAGGCCAGAGGTCAACCTCTAGTGTCATTCCTCAAGAGCACTCTGTCTGGATATTTTTTGAGACAGGGTATCTCATTGGACTGGAGCTTGTCTATTAGGCGAGGCTGGCTGGGCAGTGAGCCCAGGACTCATCTCTGTTTGCCTCTCCAGCTCTAGGATTACAAACCCTGGTTTTAATATGGGCTCCAGGGATCAAACTCAGGTCCCCATCCAGGTATAGCAAGAACTTTACCACTGAGCCATCTCCCCAACCCTCATCATTTTTTAAACTCAAGCCAATCAGAGTCAGGAAATGATACAAAGATACAGAGCAGTAATTTGTCTACAGCCTTCTCTTAGCTCTTTCTAAAATCAGGGTGTTTCACAGAGGAGTTTGAAACAAGCTTGTTTTTCCACTTGCCTACTGAAGTTATTGCAATGTGATGGAGATTTTCCAACATGAGGACTCAAACCCTCAGTTACAAGCACTGAGTCTAAAGAGGAAGCTGGTGATTTGGGTAAAAAATTAACTTCCCTTTTTAGATAGCCGGAAGACCAAAAAAAAAATCTTCATTTTTTTTCTTCTAGTAAAAGAAAAATATTCACACAATTTTTCAGCTTGCTCAAGATTAATAACTCATAATCTGAAGATATTGGCTTCTGTTGGAGTGACTATCAAGATTTATTGACCTGTGGAGTAAATATTAACAGAGGTGAAACTAAGGTTAATAACAAACCTCAAGGGACAATACGTCTTCATATTTGCTGAAGTAAAAAGTCAGCTCTCATATTGCTCATACATACATTCAAAAGCCTCTTTAACCAAAAAGCTCAGAAATCTCTTGGCTGTGACAGATTGTTTAAATATATGGCCAAGTCTCCACTTATATTAACATTCTCTGGGTAGCAAGGCTACGGAAAAGCAAAATATCAATCACTTCCTCTGAGAATCACCGGCAGCCAATCAAACAGCAGTTACTTATTTACATATGAGACCTGATTGGAATAGGCAGGTCCTAATCAGCACCTTACTCTTTTCAATCCTCCTAATGTAGGCATCCTCTATCTGACACATTAGTAGTCTGCCACCTAATAAGCCCATGATTCCCCATACACAAAACTAAAATATCCTAAACTGGTAGCTTCATGCAGATTTAAATGAATATGCTCACTGTCCTCAACAAATGTTATAAACCAATATCCATTAAGGAAATTTGTTTTAAAAATAAAAAATATAGAGGCTTGGTAGATGACTTGGTTGGTAAAGTGCCTGCAGCCCAAGCATGAACTAGGTTCAGATTCCCAGCACCCAGGTAAAAGCCAGGCTCTGCGCATGCAACAGTAACCCCAGAGCTAGTGGGTGGAGACAGAAGGGTCCCCTGAGCTCATCAGCCAGCCAGACTAGGTTAAAGTGGTGACGTCCAGGTTCAGAAGAGATGTTGTCTCAAAAAACAAGATGGAGAGAGAGCAAGGAAGGCACTGGATGTCAACTCTGGGCCTCCGCATGCACACATGTGCACCCTCATGAACACATACATGTAAAATGTGTGTGTGTGCATGTGCAGGACAGAGGACAATCTTGGTTGTCTTTCTTCAGGTGACATCTAGGCTGGCTGGCCCGCAAGCCCCAGGAATCTGCCTCCTCCCCAGTCCTGGGATTACAAATGCATCACCACATCTGGCTTTTTTAAAAGCCTGTGCTTTAGGGATCAAGCTCAGGTTGTCGTGTTTACAAGGCAGGCACTTTACCTACGTACCCATGACCTCAGTCAGTCACCAAGATTTAAAAATCAGGAGAATCCCACATAAAATATTAGGGCATACTGGTTTCTTCAAGAAACCTTCAGATGATACATACATACTGAACCCACATCCTCATTTTGCTCATGTTTTGCTAAGAGCCAGCTATCAGCTGGTTACAGGGAAGACAAGTGCTTGTCCTTGTTTTTACAAGGTAAGACCTTACTGTGTGTCACAGTCCTCACTGTCCTCTGTTATGTCCACACTGAGGCCAACTGTCAACTGCCAGGTATACCATATCCACAGTATGGCTTTTCTTGTAGAAGAACAAAAAATAAAAAAGTGTTTATCCTCACACCCATCTCTTTTTGGGGAATGGAAAAATTCCCAGAGACTGAGCCAGCCGTACATTTTGCAAAAAGTGTGTGTTAGACAGGCTTTTTTAGAATCGGGGGGGAGGGGGATTCTTAGTTTAATATACAAACAAAGTGCATTCGTAAAAAGACACATCCTCAGTTACCACAAGGAAAACGAACCCTGAGAACCCTGACTGGAAGGAACATGGAAAGGACACCCAGTAAATGGCTCAGTGGTCTGTGAAAGAGACCAGAGTCACAGCATGACTGCTTCTGTGGTCACGAAACATCTATTAGAAGCAGTGATGTAGGATTCACAGAGATGTACACTGCCTTCATTCCTGTCACCTGTCCTGCCCAGGTAGATATCTGTATTTCTGATCCCCTGATCTAAACCTACATACCGTGATATACGTGGAGAAACGGAACCCAGAGAAGTTAAAGGACTGGACAATCGCAGGTTATTAATGAGGTTCCCTCTCCCATTTTGGTTCCACTTCCTGTGCTCTCTGTCATTCAAATACACACATGTTCCCAGAATATGACATCATGTTAATATTCAAAGCAAATACACACCCTCATGTGAAGTGAGCCCTAAACTTATCTTTGTGTGTGTGTTTCTATGTAGGCAGGTGTGCATACGCATAATCACATGTGCATGTGAAGTCTAGAGGTCTACCCTTGGGTGTCATACCTCGGAAATGCTATCTACTTTCTCTTTTAAGACAGGTCTCTCACTGGCCTGGAACTCGCCCATTAAGCTAAGCTAGCTGGTCAGTGGCCAGTGAATCCCTGATATCCTTCAGTCTCCCGCTTCCCAGTGATGGGATTACAAGTGTCCCCTACCACATCCTGCTCTTTGTAAAGGTGCTGGGGATCAAACTCAAATCCTCAAGCCTGGATAGCAAGTGCTTTACCAACTGAGCTCTCTCTCCAGGCCCCCAATCTTATATTTTAATGAGATTGCAGAGTTATTTAAATCTTTCAACTCTCTAGTTAGAAAGCTTTAATCCTTGTACTCAAATTATACTTGTCTACAGCATTATCACGATGGAATAAAACAGAGTTACTGGCTCTTGGGTCAAGAGACCATATAAATGAAGTTAATAGTTACCCAAGATCTTGACTGCCAAACTGTTGAGTAAAAATATAAAACAAACACTTAAGCAGGACATACATATTTGATGACATAAAATCTCAGCATTAGCTGGAAATCTATTTTCTTATCTTGATAGAGTAGAAATAGCT
>NW_008349083.1:290888-318083 GCF_000622305.1 Nannospalax galili | reverse complement strand
ATATAAATGAAGTTAATAGTTACCCAAGATCTTGACTGCCAAACTGTTGAGTAAAAATATAAAACAAACACTTAAGCAGGACATACATATTTGATGACATAAAATCTCAGCATTAGCTGGAAATCTCTCTATTTTCTTATCTTGATAGAGTAGAAATAGCTCTTATCCTCTTTGAAGATAGTCTGGCATCTCTTGATAACTCATACTTAACCTTATCCAATATTATAGTTTGAATCTGTAGAGTCCCAGGATGCCTGTGGTGAAGGCTTGGTCCTAGCTGGTCGTAATACTGGAATGGAGTGAAAACTCTAAGAGGTGGAGCACTGCTGGAGAAGTAGGTCTCTGGGAGATGGCTTTGAAGGGTGTCATGGGACCCCAGCCCCTTCCTCTCAGTCTCTGCTTCTCAGTCACCATGTAATGAGCAGCTTCTCACCACCACACGCTTACCACCAAGATATTCTGCCTCACCGTGTCCCAGAAACAATGGAGCCAAGTGACCACAGACTGAGAACTCGGAAACTTTTAACTCCCAACAAATCTTTCCTCCTTTAAATTTTTTTAAAAAGATGTATGTGTATGTGTGTATGTTTGTGTGTGTATGTGTGTGTGTGAGAGAGAGAGAGAGAGAGTGTGTGTGTGTATGTGTGTGTGTGTATACCTGTTTATGTACCACATGTGTGGCAGATGTTCATGGAGGCCAGAAGAAGGCATCAGATCCCCTGGAACTGGAGTTACAGGGAGTTGTGAGCCACCATATGGGTACTGGGAACCAAACTTGGGTCCTCTGCGAGATCAGTTAAGTGCTCTTAACTGCTGAGCCATCTCTACAGCCCCTGAAGTGTTTTCTAACACACTGTTTTTGATTCACCCAGATTTTATTTTATTAATGTTTTTATTTTCTCTTCATTTGACGAGGCCTCTCTCAGGTACCTTTAGGAAGACTTCAAGTCACACGTGTAAAACAAAGTTCAGGCTCAGACAAACACACACACACACACACACACAAAAAAAAAAAAAAAAAAAAAAAAAAAAACTGTATCTTTCCACAAAGACTGACATCCATTTTTCTAAAGTTGAAGGCAACAGTATCAGTAAATATCTACCATTACCCTAGCTGCTTGTTTCACCTGCCCTTGGTTTTTCTCCTTCAGACAATGGCTCACCTAAAGGGAAATAAAAGCTTCAATTTGTTGCCTGTTGTATTTTTGCTGAAGTTGTTTTGGTTTTGTTTTTCTTGTTGGTCTAGTTTGCTTTTTATTACTGAGATAAAAGCATGATGTAAAGCTTCTTTTGGAGGAAGGATTTATTTCAGCTTATAGGTCAGAGTCCACCATCTAGAGAGCCAGGGCAGGAGCTCAGGACAGAAACCTGGAGGCAGGACCTGAAGCAGAGACCATGGAGAGTGCTTCTTACTGACATGCTTCCCTTTGCTTGTTCGGCTATATGTTTATAACAGCCCAGGTCCACCTGCTAGCGATGGTAGTTCCCATAGTGGGCTGGGTCATTCTCATCAGTCAGATTAAGAAAACACCCCACAGGCCAGATTGGTCACAGGCCAATCTGATAGAGGCATTTCTTCCCTTAGGTTTCCTTTCCCAGGTTCAAGTTGGCTCAAGTTGACAGCCGAAACTATCTACGACACTCATGTTAACTGAGCTTTACTTTTTAGAAAAATATTTTATTATTTTTATTTTATGTGTACAAGTGTATTACCTGCATGTGTGTAAGTGCACCTGTGTCGTGCAATACCCACGGAGGTCGGAAGAGGGTGTTTAAATCTCTGGAACTGGAGTCACAAATGGTTATTAATTGCCACATTGGTGCTGGGATTCGAACCAGGATCCTCTGCAAGAACAGCCAGTGCTCTTAACTGCTGAGCCATCTCTCCAGCCCCTGATCAAGACAATAAAAGGGATTTATTGCTTAGAAGGTGGATATTGGATTTTGGTTTCCAAAATCCTAAGTTAATCGAGAACATTGCAGGTCAAACATAAAGAGGAAGATTCACAAGGAAGAGACTGTCTTGTCACAATTATGAAGGCTGGAGAGAGATAGGAGCTAGGTAACAGTCTCTCGAATGTGCTAAGAGAAACAGGTTCTGCTCTGTCACCTGGGAAGCGATCCATAAGAGCAGGAGGAGATGGGGAGCAGCTCAGGTGTCAAGGTAGCTGAGACTTCAGACTTCCCTCAGTTCTGTGGCGTTCACTTGAGACCCCCAGAGCTGAGAGGACCACAGTGTCAGGAGAAAAAATGTACCACTGAAGACAAGGAGACAGCTGTGAGGATCCACCCCAGTGCCTTGGCACGAAATCCTCTCCCAAAACCTAACCAGACCTCTTACAGGTCAAATGCTAGACAAAGTGAAGAGTTCCCAATAGACTTAAGGAAAATGAGGACGGATCAAATGAAAATCCAGTATTCCATCCTACCATTGGTTTCTCCTGCATGTCTGGGTTTGTTCCCTGAGCTCTGAGCTCACTTAAAAACAAAATTCAAGCTCCAAGGTTAGATACAAAAATAAGACTAAACAATCCCCTTCTGGTATTCGGCAATGAACCTGACTCCTTTTCCACAACGTAATGAAGACTGTTTCCACACTGCTGACCTGGGTCACAGACCCAGTCTAGGGCTCTGCCTGCACCTCCTCTGTGTCCTCCACATCATTAACACCACCTGCTCTTTGTCCCTCATCTCCCTAGTTGTAAAAGTGCTGTGATTTCACCACCTTCTGCTGCTCTGGCTGTGCCCTTGACTCTGTCCTTGTCATGAGAGCTCTTATCAGAGTACTGCACCTTCAGCTTAACTGCTGCTCTACTGTATGAGCTACTTTTCTCATTGTTTTGACAAGCTACTCTACAAAAGCAGCTTAAAGGAGAGAAGGTCTATTTTGGTGCCTGGTTTGAGGATATAGTTCATCATGGCGAGGGGCAGAGTTAATGGCAGCAGGAACCCAGGGCTGGTGCTCCTTACATCACTAGCAGACAGGGAGAAAGAAAGGAGAATGCTGACACTTACCTTGATCCTCCTTTTTTCCTTTTTATTCATTCCAGAACCCCATGGGATGGAGCCACCCACATTCAGGTGGTATCTTCCCTATGCAGCTAAATCTTGCCAGAAACACCTTTACAGATAGGCCAAGAAGTGTGTCTCTCAGGTGATTCCAAATATAGTCAATTCAAATATGAAAATTAATCATTACACCTACCTCTGCCCTGCCTCTTCAAATCTAGTCTCCATGAGTCCTCAATGAAACGGAACCACCAGACCCAGCCACTCCATTCAGCCTAAAGTCCAACACTGTCCCTTCCCTGGCAGTTTTAGTGACTTCAAAGTGTTCTGCATCCTCCCTATAGCCTCTAGGCCCTCTATTGTCTCTGGGCTGTAGTCATTATTCAACCATTGGGCAACCATTGGGCTGTGTTTCTGTGACCTCAGCTCAAAATAACAACCACGTTTGGTTCTCTGCCCTCTCCCTCAGGGCGAACTCTGGCCTATGCTGCAAGTCCTACAATGCAAGGCTCAGAAATCCCTACTTCTTCTCCTGTATTTGACCAGCTGCTGCAACAGATGGCTCAGCTACCCTTCTTCACTTCGTTTCACCCCCTTCACACACGCTGCCTTGCTGCTCTCTAAGCACCCCTGCCTGCATCTGTCTCCCACACAGAATGCAGGAATCTGTCAGGGCAGGGATTACATGCAGCTTCTTGCTTTAGTCTTAGAACTTAGTGCAGTTTCTCCTAAAGGTGGGTCCTGATGAATTTTGGTTGAATGCATGACAGATGAAATACACAAACACATTCTGTCTGTCTTCTTCTTCTTCTCTCTCTTTTTCTTATTAAGGGATTATACTGAAAGATCTAACTTCTCAACCTACCAAAGCCCCAGCTGGATTGATACACATGCCTTCCCTGAAAAGAGCAAGGATTAAGGATTTAAAGAGCTAGGATAAAGGATGAATAACTTTGAAGAACAACAAAAAAACTGGAGTGCAACAGAAGGTCATTCAGAGAAATCTAAAGCCAAACAAAACAACCAGAGTTATGAAATGTGTGGGCAGTGACAAAAATGGGGAAAGAAACGGACATGTGTGGGCCATTTGGAGCATGGAGCCATGTAAGTGGCACACGCTTTAAGTATGCTAACTCATTTTTTCTCTATACCCTTGCTTTTTTTCATTTTTTATTTTTTAGAAGAAGCATTTCATTACAGCTTTAACATATTCAATAACAATTTCCAGAGCAAGGATGCATCTCTTTCAAAAGTGGCTGTAAATTTTTAGGTTCACAGTTGAATTAATACAGATATACAATAGTAAACTCAGTATAAACCCTGTAAGACATAAACTTGAATGAGTTTTTACCCTTTAAAGAAGATCTCCATTTCATTTTAAAATATGCTATTTCCTATACTTTTAATGCTGCTAACACTTAGATGTTTGTACATGTGTCTTTAATCTCTATGTATCTGATTATTGCTAGTCACAGTCAGTTACACCTGGAGTACCTGAGTATGGATATAAAGTCATCAGGTAGATTTCAATGGTAATGTTTATCACCTCTACTAATTAACATGAAATAATTTTTATGCTTCCTCCTCAAATTTTAATTTGTTGATTTTTTTGTAGTGTATATTACTCATTTTAATAGCAATGAAGTTATCTGAGGTAGAAGACACTGTGGTGACCCCAAAATAGAAGACCATGGAAGAAAATCAAGCTAACAGCTGACAATTAGCTGTGTAAAGCAGCTAATGAGAGTTGAGATCTGAAGAGATATGTGATTCCAACGTGGATGTCCCATATACCACATCATGTGACTTCTAAAGAACATCTGCTTCCTTCTCACTTCTTTCTAGGATGAAGGAGAAGGAAATAGAAGGGCACAGTCATGAGACCCTCGTCACTGTGATCATCATAACAGCTAGCACATTCGGTACTTAAGGTTCCTTGGTGTTGTTCTAAGTACAGAATGCATTTAAGCTACCAGTTAACAAGGTGTTGGTGTGATCTTCCTCATGCTACAGGGCAAACTGAAGAACAGAAAACACATAG
The DNA here is from genome assembly GCF_000622305.1 of Nannospalax galili. Classification (NCBI taxonomy): domain Eukaryota; kingdom Metazoa; phylum Chordata; class Mammalia; order Rodentia; family Spalacidae; genus Nannospalax; species Nannospalax galili. Next base: position 313,033 of record NW_008349083.1, on the reverse strand, counting down.
ACCTGCCCAAAGCCAAACACCCTAAGTGGCAGGTATAGAATTCAAAACCGGACTATGTGGCAACAGAGTGGATGGATACCCTTATTCTACTTTAAAAAAAAAAAAAAAAACTGTCTATCATCTATCTATCTATCATCTATCATCTATCTATCTATCATCTGTCTATCATCTATCAATCATTTATCCTCTTTCAATCTACTGTCTCTCTACCTATCAATCATCTATCATCTATCTGTCTACCTATCTCTATCTATCTATCTATCTATCTATCTATCATCTATCTATCTGTCTGTCGGGGGCCACACGCATGCCACAGCCTGTGTATGGAGATCAGACAACAATTTTCAGGAGTTGGTTCTCTCCTTCCACTATGTAGGACGGAACAGCATATAAAAGCATTTGCTACCAAGCCTAGTGACATGGGTTTGATTCCCAGCACCCACGTAGTGGAAGGAGAGAAGCAACTCCCTCAAGTTGTCCTCTGTTTTCCATTCACAGGCCATAGAGCACACATACCCATACATATGTACATACAAAATAAATAGTAAACAACGGAATATTTTGAGTGGCGGAAAAAAAAGTCTGACTTATTTTACTCAAAATGATGAACTCCACTTGTGTAATTTCCCCTCAAATGACATAATTTCATTCTTTATGGCTGAATAAATTCAGTTGCATATCTGTACCACATTTTCTGTATCTATTCATCAGCTAAAAGATGCCTAGGCTGATTCCACAACTTGGCAATTGTGAGCAGAACAGAGATAAGCATCAATGTGGAAATAGCCTGTGGCTCTGATATGTAATATTAAAAATATAGGGACTGGAGAGATGGTTCAGTTAAGGGCACAAGCTGCTCCTACAGAGGACTTGGGGCCCACACAGTGGCTAAAAACCATTGGTAATTCCAGTTCCAAGGGATCTGACAACCTCTTCTGGTCTACATGGGCATTGTACATGTGTAGTACACCTACATACATGCAGGCAAAACACTCGTAAGATAAATAATTTTAAAAAATCTTTTAACAGAAAGTGAGACAGTGATAATTTTTTTTTTTTTTTGGTCTTTTTGAAACAGGGTCTCCGTGTAGCCCCAGCTGTCCTGGAACTCACTATGTAGACCAGGCTGCCCTTGAACTCACAGAGATCTGCCTGCCTCTGCCTCCTGAGTGCTGGGATTAAAAGCGTGTGCCACAATTTTTTTAATTTAAATGTTTTTATGGATGTGTCACCATTATAATAGAATCTAAAAAGCCTGGAAACTATTTTCCTATTGATTGTACATAGGAACAATGAACACCTTCAAATTTTGTACTGAAGGGGCTAGAGAGATGAATGACTCAGTTGTTAAGAGTGCATACTGCTCTTGCAGAAGATCCAAGTTTGAATCCCAACAGCTATATCGGGCAGCTCACAATCATGGGTAACTCAAGCTCCAAGGGATCTAGCGCCCTCTTCTGGCCTCTTCAGACACCTGCGCACACTTGCACATGCTCCTATACAGACACACATGAACATAATTTAAAATAATAAAATAAACCTTTAAAAAATTCTGTTAAGTTTTCCTATTTATAGAGCATTTGTCTAAAATTTTCCTTAAGAAGAGGAAGACAATGATAAAGGTTCATTCAGATAAATGATTGTTATCTAGTTCAAAGGCTTTCAGCACAAATGGTATATAAAAATGACAGTTTTGATATTGGAACTAGTAGCCCTGCTTCAAGTATCTAGCAATGCAAGATAAAAATCAGACACAGACAAATATAAAATACTTTCTTCCAGATAAAAATTCTCTTTCTCCCTCTCTCTCTCTCCTCTCTCTCTCTCTCTCTCTCTCTCTCTCTCTCTGTCTCTCTCTCTCTCAGAAGAAGTAATTATTTAAAGATAGTCATCTTTATATTCCCAAATAAGAACCCACGGATCCATATCCTTTCTATCAGCTAGAACATTCTACACAACAACATGCCCTCAGTTATGGCATCTCTGCAGGTATCATCCTTTTATTTTTAGAGTCAGTGTTTCTGGTTTTTTATGAGCAAATTGAAATATTAACAATTATTTCTTTTTTCTCATGTAAGGTGTTTTGTGAACAATTGGTTTTATCTATTACTGTGACATTATCAACACATAATTTCAAGACATTTTGCAATACATTTATGTTTTTGCTTGAAATCGTTCTCTGAAGCTTGATCACCCTTTATAAAAAGACTAGTAATGATGCCAGGAGTATGCAAATTAATCAGTATAGGACTGGCTATAATGGTTCATCAATAACAAACAAAAAACTATAAATAAGCTGGGAACAGTGGCACACACCTTTCATCCCAGCACTCGGGAGGCAGAGGCAGGTGAATCTCTGTGCAATCAAGGCCACCCTGGTCTACATAATGAGTTCCAGGCCAGCTGAGGCTACAGGGAGACCCTGTCTCAAACAAAAGAAAATAAAATCTATAACTACAAGGTTTCCTTCTTTTTATTTAAAATAAGAAAAGTGATGAACACAAGTCTAGGCTTACAAATAAAACACCTATAGGTCTCGTGAATGCCATTTAGAATTAAAGTAAATCATCTCTTAAAAGTGATTTCTCAAATTGTAACATGATTAAAAATCACCAGAAGAGCCTGCTGAAGTTGCAGATCTGATTTGATAAGTCTAGGTTGGGGCTTGACACTTTAAAAATACTTACAAACTCCCCATGTTGGTGCTACAGATTCAAGAACCAGGTTCTAGAATACTCCGTATCCCACATGGTTTCAGCCATTCAAGTGTTAGAGATCCCTACCAGGCAGGATTATCTTGATTTCACTGACTGGAAGGAGCATGTTGGAGGCAACTAGGTAAGGTAAGATAATGGGATGATTTGGGGCTTAAGACTTGGCAGAGGAGCTGAGGAAATGCTCAGTCAGTAAAGTGCTTGCTACCTTAACATGAGAATCCGTGACTGGTCCCAGCAGTCACATAAAAAGGCAGGTGTGGTGGTGCAAGCTTGTAATCCCAGGACTGGCAAGGTGGAGACAAGTAGATCCTTGGGTTTGGTGGACAGTCAGCCCAACTAAATTGAGATGCCTCAAGTCACAGTAAAAGACCTTGTCTCAAAAAGATAAAGTGGACAGATCTTAATGAACAATACCCAGGTTGATCTCTGGCCTGCATGTACACATGCACACACACACACACACACAGACACATACACACACACGCACACACACACACACACACATGCAAATACAAATAAAAAATAAACAGAATTAGAAGCAGATTTAAGATTCATAAAGAAAAGCCTAAGAGGCTATTCGAAGGACAGAGACCAAGGAAACATTCTGGTGGCAATATAACAATGAATGGAGATGAAGAAACTCTCTAGGAATGTTCAGTAATCTCTTCTTTCAATCGGTGCTATTGACAGATGAGAGTGCATCTAAGCTTTCTCCCAGGACTCCTTGCTGCTCTTCTGCCTGCAGCATGCAGTGAACTCTGGCCCAGGAGCCCCTCCCCAAATCCTGGGCAATAATGGAAGAGGACATCAGTTTTCACTGGCATTCACGCGTCTCCTTCCTGTTTGGCAGCCATCCTATTCTCGTGCTGTCCCCTTGCCCCACTTGCAGGAGTAAAAATGGTGGGCAGCTATGTCTAGTGTTGTTGACTCACATGCTCCTGTTTTATGGGAAATGCTTTACCCATTGCCTTCTGTGAAATCATTTTTGAAGACAGCCTCCATGATCCCTCAGTGCTCTAGAAGAGTTCAGATAAATGGTCAGGTGTCACAGTTTCATGTGGTAAGTTTGCCTAAGTGGGTGGTCAGTGATTGACTCACTGAGATGGGCCACAGCACATGCATGCCTGTGTTGCACTTGGGTTTGGGTTTGTGATCATACTGGAGCAAGATGTTCATCTGTGGCTATGCTGGGCTAATCACAAGAGTGGAGACTCACCCATGCAAATGCTGAATGATTCCTTCTTGCATGAAAAATTTCATGAAGATCTGCACACGTTGGGTTCTACTCAAGTCTTATTAGAGAAGAGTGGTGGGAAGTTAGCCCTTCCTGTGATAGAGTATAGCACAGGCTGCATGAGATGTCAGAAGAGATCTGTCTGATTCCATAGCCACCTGTTTGCTTTGAGATCAGCAATTCATCCTAACAAAATAACCAAAGCAGCAGTGTCCATTTGTTGGATTCAGGTAGTCCATTTAATTGCTTATGTCTCAGAACACTTACATTCTGATTTGTGATTTCTTTGGGTTTTATGCCCTATTAAGAAATAGAAGCATAGGGAGTTTACTAATGCATAGGTCACGTTAGGGGCTGGAGAGATGACTCAGCAGTTAAGAGCACTGATTGCTCTTGCAGAAGACCCAGGTTCAAATCCCAACACCCACATGGTAGCTAATAGCCATCAATAGCTCCTGTTTCAATGGATCAGACACCCTCTTCTGACCTCCACTGGCATTGCATGACATGGATGCACTTACACACAAGTAGGCAATACACTCATACACATAAAATAAAAATAAATAAACAAATAAAAAATACTAAAGAAGCATGTTGAAGGGAGTCTGGAAACTGAGAAAGCGCCCTCTTTTAGAGAGCATCTCTCCACTGGTCAGTCTTGAGGAACAAGAGGGAGTGCCTTTAGAGATATTAGGCCCTTGCTTCCAAATTCATTCACAGTCAAAGCAGAAAGAAGAGGTATATTGATGATGTTGAATGAAGGCCTCCTTTGTAAGGGGCCCTCTTATGGCTCCCAAGTCCCCTTTATTTGTATATGTGTGTGTGCGCACATATGCATATGCATGTTCATGTGTATTGGGTATACAGATGCATATGTACATCTGTGCATGTGTGTGTACATGTGTATGTGCGTGTTCAGACGACTGTGGTGCACGACTGTGTGTAGCTGCATGTGTAAGATGATATTATCTAAGAGATACCAAAACTCCTCCAGAAAGCTCTTAGACATGATTAACACTTTCAATAAAGCGGCAGATGACAAATTTAATCTACAAAAGTCTGTAGTCTTTCTATACAACAATAACAAACAGTCAGAGAAAGAGTACATGGAAACAGTCCCTTTCACAATAGCCCCCAAAAAAGAAAAATATCTCAAAATAAACCTGTCTAAAGACATTAAAGACCTCTACAATGAAAATTTTTAATCTTTAAAGAAAGAGATGGAGCTGGGCATGGTGGCACGTGCCTTTAATTCCAACACTTGGGAGGCAGAGGCAGGCGGATCTCTGAGTTCAAGGCCAGCCTGGTCTACATAGTGAGTTCCAGGACAGCTGGGGCTACAGGGAGACCCTGTCTCAAAAAGACAAAAAAAAAAAAAAAAAAGAAAGAAAGATTGAGGAAGACATCAGAAGATGGAAGGATCTCCCATGCTCATGGATCAGAAGAATTAATATTGTGAACATGACCATCCTACCAAAAATCATTTATAGATTCAATGCAATGCCTATCAAAATCCCCATGACATTCTTCAGAGAATTGGGAAAAAATCCTAAGATTCATATGGAAGCACAAGAGACCTCAGAGAGCCAAAGCAACCTTGATCACTAAGAGTAATGTTGGGGGGATTACTATACAAAATTTTAAACTGTATTACAGAGATATAGTCATAAAAACGACATGGTACTAGCACAAAAATAGACCTGTAGAACAATGGAACAAAATTGAAGACCCAAATATGAGTACATTCAATTTCAGCCACCCAATATTTGACAAAGGGGCCAAGAAAATTCACTGGAGGAAAAGACAGCATGTTCAGCAAATGGTGCTGGCAAAACTGGATCTCCACCTATAGAAGAATGAAACTAAACCCCTATCTTTCACCTTAGACAAAAGTCAACTCCAAATGGATCAAACACCTCCATGTGAAGCCTGAAACTCTGAAACTCTTAGAAGAAAACATTGGAAATAACCTACAAGATACAGGTGTAGGAAAGGATTTTCTAAACTGACATCAATTGCTCAGGAAACAAGGTCAAGAATCAACAAACGGGACCTCCTTAAACTAAAAAGCTTCTGTACATCAAAAGAAGCAACCAAGGAGGTGAAGAGAAACCCACAGAGTGGGAGAAAATCTTCACTAGCGACACATCTGACAGTTTAATATCCAGAATATATAAAGGACTCAAAAAACAAAGAATCAAAAAAGCAAGTAACCCAATCAGTAGATGGGCTAAGGCGCTGAACAGAGTTCTCAAAAGAAATAAAGATGGCTAAGAAGCATCTTAAAAGATGTTCAATATCACTAATAATTAGGGAAATGCAAATCGTTCACATCAGTTTTCATTTCTGTTAACAAAGGATAAGAATGCCAACAGTGGGTATTATCATTAAATAGCTGATAGGTGAAAATAGTATTTCCTTGTTTGTGCTTACAGTGCACCATGAGTGGTAGGTAGCATGGATTTGGGAGTCAAGTTGCCTGGGTTCAATCTCCGTTTCACCATTCAATAGATATGATGAATGGATAATAAAAATGTGGTACATTTATCCAAAGGAGTTCTAGTCAGTGGTAAACAAAAAGGAAATCATGAAATATGCAAGTAAATGAATGGAACTAGAAACTGTTATGCTAAGTGAAGTAACACAGATTCAGAAAAACAAACGATGTATGTTCTCCCTCATATGTGGATCCTAGCACCAAATCCGTATAAGTGAGTATGTATCCAGACATAATACAGGAACCAGGATAATGGAAAGGAACCAGAGAGGTAAAGCAAAAGAAAGAACCTGAGAGAGAAGAACGGTAGAAAACAGGTGTTAATAAGAGAGATATGGATTAAAATAGGGTTATTTAAGTGGGAGGGGGAGGGAAGGGTATACAAGGAACCTTGGGGATAAAAGGAAAGAAGGAGCTCAAGAGAGGTGGGACCATAGGAGAAGGGTATTATCAAGGGAGAAATAGGGAAAATGGGGGCACTTTACATGGGGAAACCATGGTGGAAGGGTTAGAGGGTGAGAGAAAGAAATAATGCCTAGCTAGTTTTAAAAAATTAAAGGGAACCATATTAGTCCAACAACCTACTGATAAATTATCTCTAAATGAGTACATGTGTATAGCTAAAGGCTACATAACAAGAAACAATGCCAGACAGGAGTTACCTTCCTTTGAGTTATTGGCCAGGGTCATCCAAGAGCCTCCCCAAATTACTCAGGCTATTGCCACAGCCCTTGATGGCCTTCCAGAAGTTGAAGGTAAGACTCTACTGCCAAAGACAGAACACACATCGGACACAGGATTTGGAGAAATAGAGCTGCAACAGACCTGGAAGCCACTTCCCCTGAAAGCGAGCTCTCATAGCTTTGGAGAATGCTATGAAAGTGCCAAGAGAAAACATCAATGGATGATCAGCACCAGCTTCAAGACCAAATAACCACATCAGCGGGCAGCATAGCATATGTCATTGGTGCAGTATTGGCACTTTTATCTTGAGGGCAATCAACAGCTACCTAATTTTACTAAAAGCCCACTCAAAGGGAGGAAACTCAAGTGTGGTAATATAAACATAACCTAATAACACATGGGTGGAGTGGCCATAGACCTTAAAGTAAACCCCAAAACTCTCACATCGCTAGACTAATGTGATGTCTTACTATGTGCAAAATGTCTATCCTTATATTTACAGACAAATATCCCAGTCACCACTCATCAAAGAAGCTCATTTTTCAGCAGTCAGAGATTAATACCAAGTACCACAACTGGTCACACGTGGACTGTCTACGAATTTCCCGGGCCTAAGGAACACAGCTGCAATGCAAACTCAACACCTGAGGCTCACGGAACACAGAACAGGGATAAAGAAGAGGACACTAAGGAACCAGTTCTCAATAACGAAGCTCCCTCATGCAGCAGAGGGCCAGGAACACAAAAGGTCACAAATGGCCAAAGTGTAGAGATCAAGAGTCTGCTAAATAATGGTCCTTGGATAGGATCCTTTATTAAACTTCATCTACCCAAGGCTCAGGGACTATTGCAGAAGATGGGCAGAAAGATTATAAGAGCCAGGGAGGATGTACATGACCACGTGGAAAGAGAGTCCTACAAGCTCGTGGGAAACTGCTCATATGATTCTATGGCAATGGCGTCAGCATACACAAGTCCCATACAAACTCAGGCAGACAGTAACCCAGCATAGAACTGGGAAAATGAACAGCAGACCCCAATCTTATCTAAAGGAATGTTGACAAATGATCACTGCTAGATGAAGAAGAGCTCACCTTCCTTAAAAAAAGGGACTCTAGATAGGCTGACTAGACTCAGCAGATAGACTTGCACTGGGGAACAGCTGTGGGCACTGATGACACAGTGGACAGTAACAGGGATGACAGAGTATTTGGGCTCCAGTAGGGGGGACTATGGAAGGGTGCCAGTGGGGATGGGGTATAAAGATGACTAAGATTGTTTGAGATGTTCTGTATGAAATACACAAAAAAATCAATAAAAATTAAAATAAACCTTTTTAAAAAGGAAAAAAAGAGTCCTCGTCTCATTCTCTAGAACATGCTAGAAAAAAATCCCCAAATGAGATTTAATTAGCAGGGCTCTGATCATTTCAATATGAAGATTTTTGTCTTGTCACTTATGTGAAAAAAAAATTCTAAAAACAAAAGTAATTCCTTTTAAATATTTCCAAATCTCTAAAACCAAGTGACTCCTTATCTGGATGGAAACTTTAACAGGACCTGAGAGATCAACAACTTCCGAGGCACTCACCAATAGAGCAGAGGTCCCTGTAACAAATACACCCAGTTGTCCTTTCATCCATAGTAACCACCTCTTTCTTTTCGGTAGAAGCAACTCAACTTCAAAGCACAAAAACAATGGGGTCTTGGTTTCCAGTCCTGTTAAATAATGTCCCAGTCACAAAGCTTGTAGAGAGACCTGTTAACATCTTGTTGTTCCATAGCCTCCCCTATCATCTCCTGTCCTAGAAGAGAAATGAAGACGTATATGAGAGTTAAACTGATTAAAAATACAGCAGCCTGAGCTGGGGCTCAGTGGGTAAAGGTGCTTGGCATGTAAGCATGAGGATCTGAGTTCAGGCCTCTAGCACCCACGTAAAAAATTAGACAGGGTGACTTGCATCCATAAGCCCAGCAATGGGGAGGTGGAGAGAGGTGGATCCTGGAGGCTTACTGGCCAGCTGTCTAGCTGAATCAGTGAGCTCCAGGTTAAGAGTCTTTGCCCTGGGAAGTAAAATGGAGAGGGATAGAGAAGGGGAGGGTATCTGGTATCAATTTCTGACCTCCACACATACATGCATAGGTGAGGACACTGGCATGTACGTGCATATACCAAACACATATGTACACACAGACACACACACACACACACACAAATAATAATTAGGGTCAGAGAGTTGGCTCAGTGGGTAAGAGCACTTGCCTTGCAAGCCTGACACCTGAGTTCAGCTCCATGAACCCACATAAAAATGGGATGTGTGACTTGTATGTGCAATCTCAGCAGTCCTACAGAGAGATGGGAAATAGATATGGAAGCTTGCTGGCCAGTTAGTCTTGAATATACAGAGCAGCAGAAACAAGAGAGAGCTTGCTCCAAAGCAAGGTGGAAGGAGGGACTGACTCCTGTAGTTGCCCTCTGACCTCTACCATACAAATGCATGCCCACATTCACACATACATACATACACACATACATACATACATACATACATACATACCTGCACACACACACACACACACACACACACACACACGGAATAATAAATAAATAATAGGGGACGGAGAGATGGCTCAGCAGTTAAAAGCGCTTGCTGCTCTTCTAGCACCCATGTGGGGTGATTTGCAACCACCTGTAACTCCAGCTCCAAGGGATCCAACACCCTTTCCTGGCCTCTGCTGGCATCTGCACACATAAACACACACACACACACACACACACACACACACCACATGAAAGTAAAAATTAAAAATAAATAATGTATTTATTAAAGTGAAAAATAATTAAAAATAGTATGGAGGGCTTGGTGATCAGTCTTTGATCACCTACTGTGTGTCAACTACTGTGTAAAGAGTTTTATATTCATCACCTCATTTAACACACACAAATTCCCTGTGAGCTAGTCATTTTCTCTCTCCCCAGTGAGAGTGGATTTTGCTCAAGTTCGAGCTATTGGAGGCAAGCGAGCCATACCTATGGAGAGCTCTGAGAGAGAGGCAAGCGGGCCATGCCTATGGAGAGCTCTGTGAGAGTGTTAATATTCCTGTGTCCTTATCTTTCTCCTCACCAGCCTGGGCATTTAGCTTTCATCCTACTGGCCAGGAAATGACTGATGTGTCTCCATGTACCCCATCTGCAGGAAGAAGGGGGCAGAAGTCATGCCTCTCCTCTACTGTTGATTTATTTAGGACAGAGAGTCCTTTTCAGGGATTTCTTCTACCATCTCAAATCAGTGAAATCCGACTGCCCTGGAGCAAGGCCAGTGGGAAGTCTGATTATCTTACTTTTCATCTAATATAGCCGCATTTCTAAAAAAATATTTTCTTATTTGAATAAATCAGGGCTAGGGAGATAATTGCCCAGTTGGTAAAGTGTTTGCTGTGTCAGCACAAGGACCTGAGTTTGATCCCCAGCATCCACACAAAAACCGGGAATGGTGACATGCATGGGTGCTAGTGCTGAGGAGACGGAGACAGCAGGATCCCAGAGGCTCACCTGCCATCCAGTAGCCTAGTTAGCAAACTCCAGTCCAATTAAGAAGCCTGTCTCAAAAGACAAAGTGGACAGCTCCCGTAGAACTATACCCAAGGTTGACTTCTGGCCTCCACGCACTCATACAAATGTGTGTGTGCACATGCACACACAAACACCACATGAAAAATCATGTGTTTAGTGGCCTGGGACACAGACTCACTATCCACATTATTATTATTAGGATTCCCTTTCAGCCGCATGTCCCTGATTGATAAACTATATTGTTTTTTAAAAATATTTTATGTATTATTTTTATTTTATGTGTATGAGTGTATTGCCTGCATATGTGTAAGTACATCTGTGTCGTGTAATGTCCATGGAAGTCAGAAGAAGATGTTGGATCCCCTGGAACTGGAGTAATAGGTGGTTGTTTGCCACCATCTGGATGCTGGGAATTGAACCCGGGTCCTCTGCAAAAGCAACCTAGCACTCTTAACCATCGCTGAGCCATCTCTCCAGCCCCAATAAACTACATTGTCAACCTCTCTATAACTCTACAACAACGGATGGTAAAAAAGGAGTGTTGAGCAAACTAAACTTTAGTATCTGTCATATCCCAGGAACCAAAATAATTGAAAATCAATGTAAATGTTAATTTATAGTCTTTCATGAAGACACGAAAGAGTACATATTTATGACACAGACCTAATCTGCTTTTCAAGTTTTGTTCTCATTTCCCTTGCTGTCAATATCTGATTCATGCATGGCTGATGTCTGAAAAGGCCTCCCGATCCCGCTATTCTAAGAGCCAGAAAATCCTCTCTGACTCATCTTGTGCCTCCTGCCTTCTCTCCTCTCCCCTCTCCTCCCCTTTCTTGTCCCTCTCCAGCCCAGGTCCATATCATATCTCTCTACTTAGCCTTTCTCTTGACTCATTTGTCTTCTTGTTCTGTTCCATAGCAGGGTAGAATCTGTTGCAACTCTTCCATGTGCCCCTCCTCTACACAGAAGCATTTTGCACAGTTGCTATTGACAAACATCGTGTACCAAGATGAGAGTCAATCTAAAACAAAACAGGAAGACCCCGAGGAACAACGCTGAGGTCCCCATGGTCCTGTGCCTGGAGAGCATCCTGTCTGGGATTTCATAAATGCCAGCTAGCATATTCTATTTAGTAAATCCATTGATTTTGGTACCATTGAGGAAATAACAGGGTAGTCTTTTATCCTTTGATGGTATCAGAAGGAAGAAGATGGATTTAAAATCTTGTGAGTTAATTTATTGTATTCCTGGTATTTATATTTTTTGTGATGGAGTCTCATTCTGTATCTCTGGCTAGTCTGGAGCTCACTATGTAGACCACGCTGGTCTTGAAATCACAGAGATTTGCCTGCCTCTGCCTCCTGAGTGCTGAGATTAAAGGTGTGTGCCACTATACCCAAGATTCATGTGTCTTAATTTTTTCTTGTTAGAAGTTTAACAGGGCAGAGGATATAGCTCAGCAGGTAGAGTGCTTGCCTAGCATCACCGAGGGCGGGCTCTGCATCTTGCTTTCTGCTTCCTGGGCCTGTCTGAAGACGAGAGCACTTAGCTTTCTGCTCTGGCTACCTCCTGCCGTGCCACCTCCACCCTTACTGACTCTTACCCCTCTGGAACCATAAACCCAGATAAACTCTTCCTTTCATAAGTTTCCTTGGTCATTATGGTTTGTTACAGCAACAGAGAAGTAACTAATACACATGGGAAGGGTGTTTAGTTTCTGAGTATTTCAATGATGCTCTAATATAAAAATGAAACTACATTTAAACTAGTTAATAACTACATTTGTATATGTGAGGCTTATACATATGGCAACAGTATTTAAACCTATGCATATAATATTGAATGAAAGTATTTATTAAATATCTCACATTTGTTATGAGTGTAGGTAGAGAGTACCGAATGCAACTGCTTGAAGGCCAGGGTACAGACCGATCATATGGAACGGACTATTATCTCATCAACAATGAGGCTGGTGTTGAGCACAGATTTAGACAGCATTTATGACCAACTGCCTTATCACCTAAACAGACAGAAACAGCACTTCTCAGGAGAGAAAGGTGGATGCCAAGCAGCAGACTAGGCATTGTTTGTTTCCATGGAGTTGCATATGCCCTGTTAACAGAGTGCTAAAGGATCCAAGAAGTGACAGATCTTCAGGCAGCCAGCCCCTATATGTTACTCAGAATCATGCCTCCCAACTCACTCCACTGGAAGAGAGTGAAACCTCAGTTTTAATAACTAGACAGAACCCTTGGTAAATCTGTAGGCAGCCACTGGCAGTGCTGGCTCTGTAATACATGGGCAAGCCTCTGTTCAATGTCAAGGCCATCCATGTAACACTTGCTTCCCTGGCCGTGGCTAATTTCCATTGTCAACTCCATCGGATTAAAAAATGCCTGGATGGTAGAGCACACTTCTAGACACTTCTGGAGGGCATTTACAATGACATTCGTTAATATGTCATGTGGCATAATCAATGGATTAGTCTGTGATAGATTTATAATGTGATGGCAATGAAAGGCAACAGGTATAACCTACTTGAAAGAAGTGGGTCACTGGGGTGTGTCCTTAGGGCTATTCTTCCCTGGCTTCTTCCTGTATTCCTCTCCATCTGCTTCCTGTCTGAGGAAGCCACACACTCCTTATGCCATGGTACTCTGCCCAAGTGCGTGGGGCCAAAGTACCACTGAAACTCTGAGATGAAATAAGTTCTCCATTAAGTTGCCAATGTCAGGCATTTAGTCACAGAGACGAGTAAAGGAAACAATTATAATTCTCCTTTCCACTTTAGGGAGCCTTAGGAGAAAACACTCTAACATTGACATTCCTGGTAAATCCATATATCAGTTACCTGAGGAGGAAGAGTTTATTTTGGCTTATAGTTGGGGGAGACACATTTTATCATACCAGAGAAGGCATGGTGGCAGGATTGTGAGCTACTACTGGCTCCATAGTCAGAAGGGGAGGAAGAGGGAGGAGGGAGAGAAAAAGGAGAGGGAGAGAGAGAGAGAGAGAGAGAGAGAGAGAGAGAGAGAGAGACTAGCACTCAGCTCACTCCTTCCCTGTTCTTCAGCCTAGGACCTCAGCCCACAGGATGTTGCCATTCACACTCAAAGTGGGTCTCCCCTCCTCAGTTAAACATTGCTGGAAACATTCTCACAGACACACTCAAAGATGTATTTTCCTGGCGATTCTAAAATCCTGATGATGATGATTAACCATTACAGTCAGAGTCACTTCCAAACAGATAATGGATTTATTCCGTAGTGTCTATGTCTGACATCTTTCTGTTTCCCATCAGTCTACGAATGTTTTGCCTGCGGGAGGTTAGATAAAGTGTCCGATCTAGCAGGCTCAGACTTCTTAAATCAACAAACAAAAGTTAAAGCACCAAAGGAATAATGAAGATTTGGACTGAGAATTTTAGTTCAACAAATACTGAGTGGCTTTTATATACTCTGGTAATAGAAGGCTTAGATGGAGTCCCTGTCCTGATCAACTGCTGTCTTGGAGAGAGCACATCACCTATGTTGTAGGTGAGAAGAAAAGGCAGATAAGGTACAATGAGTGTTTAAAATGTGTTAGAATCTGTTTGGTTCCATTGAACAAAAATAGCACGAGGCATGTGCTGACTTCTTCAGAGTCCACTTGAGACTCTCAGGAGCAAAGCCTTGTCCATGGTCACCCCGATGGTAATGACTGGGACCCTGATCTTACGTCCTAAGAAGTAAGGAGGAAGAGGGGAAAGACAAGAAAAAGACAGAAGAGGAGGAGGAGGAATGGGAGAGAGAGAGAAAGGAGGAAAGGATGAGGAAGAGAAGAGGCTATGAAACAAGGGGCTTTCTTCATCAGTCACCATAGCCTTCGTCACTTTACCTGCTAGTTCATCCCACAGAAGGAGGGGAAGAATGTCTAAAAAAAGAAAACTGAAGATGTTTGGAGATTCAACAGCACTGGAGAAAGCCCAATAGGTGACAAGGATCCAGCGAGACTGGGAACAAAAGACAGAAGAGGGTGTGATAAGGTGAGGCAGTATCTTCCAGTCACTTTGACTGTGGTTCTCAGTAAGAAACAATCTTTCATATCATACAGCAACTCTGTGTGTGTGCGTGTGTGTAATTAAGGCCGAAGATTCACAAAGGAATACTATATCAGGAGTCTCCAGGAACAGAACACGCAGAGTCATGTGACCCTTAAGGGTGCTTTAGTCAAGAATGGATTATACATGTACAGCATGTACAATGGTGGCCTTGTGAGACTATACTGCTTAATAACATAGTAGTTAGCTTAGTTTGTGTAAATACACCCAGATGTTCACACAACACACAAGGATGAAACAGGCTAACAACACATCTTTTTACAGATATTCTGTTTTACTCTGTGGCACATAACTATATAGGCATGTGTATGTTAAAGTCTTATAGTTTAAACAAGCAGAAATGAACACCCTAAAAAAGAAAGGCAGGTGAGAACTGAAAGAAAACAGGAAGGTACTACCTTATTCCCATGCTGTTTAGATACACAATGTCCTCCATAGACTTATATGCTTAAGCGCTAGGCCCCTTTCTGTTTGGTGATGCTGTCCGGGAGGCTGTAGAGCCTTTAGGGAGTGGAAGCCTAGCTAAGTGGAAGAGGGTAGCTGGGGGATAGGCCTTGAGCTTTATTGCTCAGCCCTTTCTCATCCTCAGTCTGTTTCCTAGTCCACTGAAGTATGAACAAGCCACCTCCGGTTCCAGCCACAACAGCCTTAAGCTGCTCTCATCACTACGTCTTCTCCTCCCTCATGGACTATAGTCTCTCAAACTCTAAGTCAAAATAGACACTTCCCTGTTTAAGTTACTTCCTGTCAGGTATTTCATCTCAGTAATGGTAAAAGTAACTAATACACATGGTGTATTTACTCAAAGTGTACCATATAGGTAAATGGTCTTTGAAGAATTGAGTCATGTGACCAAACCCTAGACTCTACTCAGTTCTAATATGTTCCCTTTTTTCCCCCCCTCGAATCAGCTGAATTAAGCTTTTACAATTTTATTAGAATTTTAAAGAAAAAGAAATCCTCAGGGCAGGCGAGCTGGTCATCTTGGCAGCTGCCTTGAGGAGGAGAATGGTGGGAAGAAAGAAAGCCGCAGAGTCAGGCAGGTTTCGAGCCTGTGTGGAGCTCAGACTGGTGGCTGACTGGCAGCCACGTGGTTGGGAGAAGGAAGCTTTGGAGCAAGTAAAGACATGCAAGGTGCAGCCCAAAGCCTTACAGAAAGCACATTTGGTAAGAAAGGTATGAAGAAGGAAAAGGGAAACTACGCTTCCTCAGGGAGGTGGGCAACTCACAGACTACATGGCTATAGCTATGAAGTTCTTCCCCCATGGGCAGGGTTACAAGCAGGGAAAAGTCGTTATCTCATTAACGCACTAGGTGTTCTGCCCATCTACTTAGCATAACCCGCCTTCCTAGGGGTGGGCCTGTGACCAGATGATCCTGTTTTTAATGAGGTTTACAAATGACTAGATTGGTTCGGTGACTCAATCCATGGATGAGACATGAAAAGCAGAAAAAGATGGACCTAGGAACTTGTCTGAAAGAGTCTCATGGACATTCCTGTGCAACATTGTGGGCAAGAGTATGAAAGCTATTCTCACGCACTCAAGAGCACAGGGGAGTATGATTACAGAAGCCTTGTGTGGAGGTGTTGGCAGGTCCCCTGAGGCTGGGAATGGCGTGGATGCTGTTCCAAAAGTTAGGGGACTTGAAGAAACATTACATTTAGGAAGAAGAAAAGGCAGAATTGCCTCTGCTCCATGAATAACATGAAGACTAGATGAATCTGGAAAGCTGACTGGACACGGCATGTGTCTGATGGTTTGAGTACCGTGACCAGATGTTCCCCCAGTAGCCTAGCAACACACGCCTTCTCCAGCTCAGTCAATTCCATCAGAAGAGCAGAACTGCAGAAATGACTGAAGTTCATTCCACCCACCCAGAGGCACTTGACATGAGGTTTGATCAGTAAGCTACTGCTGAATTAAAAACCATCCCCAATGTGTAGCCTACAATGACACCAATCACTCTACATTTGTCCCTTGGCTCCTGAGATTTGACTGAGCTCAGCAAGATGGTTTTCATACAGCAGACTCTCTCATGGAGTCGTAGCAGAAGTGTCTATGGTTACAGCTCTCTGAAGGCTGGCTCATCTACAAAGCTGGTGAATGAACCAGAAGTCTCCAGCAGCCAGGAGCTGGAAGGGCTGAACTACTCAGGACACTGTGTGATCTCCCCAGCACAGCTGCTTTCCGACTATAGGAGAGAACTAGCAGAAGCTGTTTTGCTGTTTGAACTTAAGCCCAGAAGTCAAACAACATCACACAGCTAAACTCTGGTGGTTGAACCAGTTACAAAAGCTTGTCCAGACTCATGAACAGGAGACAAAGGAAGAACAAATCCTTACGCAGCATATAGAATCAGAAACACTGCTGAGGACAATTTGGGCAAATAAGACATTTCAAAAAATTCACTAGGGGGCTCAGTTGGTGAAGTGCTTGCCTTGCAGGCATGTGAGGACCTGAATTTAGTTCCCCAAATCCATGTTTAAAAAGCTGAGTATAAGTATGCGTTTATAATCCCAGCACTGGGAAGTCAAGGGAAGTATTCAAAGAATGACGCTCAAGGTTGTTCGCTGGCCTCTCTACACATACACACACATGCATGCATACTTGCATACACACATTCTCCCACTCACATATGAATACATACATGCACACACATATATATTTGCGCAATAAAAATAAATTGAAGTTCACTTTAAAGAAAAACAGCTTTTCCTTCTTTTTGAACTCCAAGTTACACTGGAATTTACATTTAGACATAGTGAGTATTTAAGGGTCATACAGCATACAAGGCTGAGAACCCACTGTAGCCCTGTGTCTATATCCATCTCTGAGAAAACAGAAGTACCAATGGGGTCTGTGACTTGCAGAGGGTCCCCCAGCCATACTGTGTCAGAGTGAGTTCCAACTTAGTCCTCCCACCCCCAGTCTCTTCCTTTCTAGTCTCACTATGACTTCAAATGCTAGTTTTGGGGACAGAGCTGAGCAGATGAGGGCAGGTTCTTGCTCTTGTGCCCCTAGTAGTGGAGGTGTCACTCAATAAGGGTCACACTGCATCCAGAGGTGGGAGGAAAGAAAACATCACAATATTTGTTAGACAGGAGGAGGGTGAGGATATCACTAGCTGTGACATTCCAGATGTGGTGGGGGACTCATCCATCAGAACAGACACCAGTCACAAAAATTGACATTAAAAATGTGAGTGGGTCCTGTATTCATTGCTTTTCTGTCACTGTGATAAAATACTTTGACTAAAAGCAACTTAGAGAAGAAAGGGTTTACTTTGCCTTATGGTTCCAGAGGGATAGAGTTCATCATAGTGGGGAATGTATGGCAACAGACAGAGAAGGCTGCCTTCAGCAACAGGAAACCAACTGAACAGATGTCATCTTCACACAAGAAGCAGAAAGAGAGAAACAAGAAGTGTAGCAAGGTTATAAACCCTCAAATCCCACCCTCGGCGATGTGCTTCCTCCAGCAAGGCGCTGCCTTCTAAAAATTCAGTAACACACATCCCCTCCAAACAGCACCACCGACTGGGAATTAGCTGTTCAAATACATGTGCCTATGGGGGATGTTTCTCATTCAAACCATCACTGGTCCCAACTGGGCATCACCATTGTCTTCTCATAGAACTCCCATTGGAAGACCGTTTTCTCTGTTTAAATCCAACATGCATAGTTTGGAGTTGGAAACTTTTTTGCAAATCCATTCATTCTAAAGAAAATAAAATGCAATTTTTCTGTGCTGGCAAAAAGAATGTACACGGTACACCTTAAACACTTTTTAGAAGTTAAATCACTTCTGCTGAGGAAAAACGATGAGTCAATAGAAACTAAGTCATGATCAGATGGATTAAATTTCTCTCAATAAAATGATTTTCTAAAGAAAGGGCAAAGTAGTTTGAGGAGTTGGTTTCCAGTGGATTTTAAATTAACAGTCATCACTTTTCAGTACTTAAGACTTATCCAGCCTATTGTTATGGAAATTGAGGATGTGCACACAAATGCAATGGTATGATTTCACTGCAGGATTAGTCAAAAGGGCAGTAGGAGCCATAGGAAAAATATAGCACCTTCACATTCTATTAAGTACAGAGCAAAAAACAATATACCAGAAAGAACTTACATTGACATCTTACATTTCTGAGTTTGGTTCCAGTGGGGAAATATTGTTTGGCTACCTCTGCCTTCTAGATGGGTATTTAATGGACTATAGGGACTTCACAGTGTCAGGGTTAAAATGGAGAGGTGGGGAACACTGGGGGAGGCAAATAAGAGGGATATAAGCTGGGATATGAGGCAGCCAAGCCAACAGGAGTAAAGACAGGGCTCTGGGAAAAATAATAAGGCTGATCTCAGCAGGCTCTGGTTGGTTCACACAAAACTTTTCCTGAGAAGCATAGAAAACAAACAAACAAACAAAAACACTGTTACCCTTTGCCCCAGTAAATTTCACTATTTTATGGGTAGTTACATATGCACTCCTGTGTCTAGTGCATCTTACTGTCACAGGTAGAATTGTGCGTAAGAGTAGTATTCTAGTTTTCGTGTTGCTTTGATAAAATATCCTGACAAAAAGCAACTTAAGGAAGAAAGGATTTATGTGTTATGTGGCTTACAATTCCAGGTTTAGGTTCATTATTTTGCAACAGTCAAGGCAGGAACTTAAAGTGTCACATCCCAAATCAAGAGCAGAGAGAAAAATAAGTGCACAGAACCCTGTCTACTAATGCTCTTTGCTCTTATACAGTTCAAGGCCCAACCTAGGGAATGGTACTGCTCACAGTGGACTGGGTTTCCTACATTAGTTAGCCATCAAGACAATCTCCCACAGACATGTCCAAAGGTCAAATGATGTACATAATTCTTCATTAAGGCTCTCTCCCCAGGTGGTTCCAAGTGTGTCAGTTAAAAGTGGCTTCTAAGAAAGTCTCTGCCCAGTGCATGAAAGGGATGCTACAATTCTGGGGGTGAAAGAAGGGAAATTGATTGACCAAGATTTATAAACCTAAACACCAGAGGAAGGGGCCTGTGTGCTCCCTCTTCCCTTTGCTCTGAAATGTGTCCTTTCTGTCTTCACTTTCTAGTGTTGACTGTGTGCTCCCTCTACCTGCACCCCCAGGTGAGTTCTTCAGGAGCAGAAGACTCGAGACTGGCACCACAGTTAGGATGGAAAGGAATTGAGGAAGAGCCATCTTCCTAGTCGTAGCAACAGGAACCTGGCATAACAAAGCTAGAAAAGGACTTACAGAAGGCTTTGCCCAAATGCTTCAATTTCTCCATGATGATGATTCTAAGGGTCTGGAAAGAGTTACGCAGATGACAGAACAAAGCCTAGAACCCAAGACTGCCACTCCAGTGCTGCTACAAGTCTACACTCCCACCTCTCAGACACACTTTAGTAAACCATGAGCCATACTTAGAAACCAGAGGGTGCCAGGGGAAGAAGGAGTTCTCAGCAATACTTGTTCTTTACCTCCCAGCATCTTCCCCCTTGTCCTAGCCTCAGTCTGTGTTTCTGTTGGAGAACCTGGTTCCCCACCTCAGGCTATGGGTTAGATGGCCTGTATGATGCAGCATACCATAAGCCCATCACCATGGTGCAGACAGCTTTATGGTGAGTGGCTTGCAGGTGGACACATTGCCCTATCAGAACCAGGAGAAAGCAAACAGCTTCTGGATTTTTGTTTTTCTGGACCAAAAATTCATTCTTTTCCTCTATCACCCAAAAAAAGTAGACAGTGTTAGAGCTGGAGCCCATGTAGCCATCTTTCTGCTACTTAGATATTAAGAATAAATCCAGTGTAGCAGAAGACAGAGGCAAGAGCTGAGCAAATCCACCTAAGGAGAAATGTGAACATTGACTCTATTCAGGTGAAGCCAGAACTATATGCTTTTTATTTATTGTATTATCAATTAATTGAGTAATCAATATTTGAGG
The DNA here is from genome assembly GCF_000622305.1 of Nannospalax galili. Taxonomy (NCBI): domain Eukaryota; kingdom Metazoa; phylum Chordata; class Mammalia; order Rodentia; family Spalacidae; genus Nannospalax; species Nannospalax galili. The sequence goes on along the minus strand of NW_008349083.1, from coordinate 292,284 downwards.
CAGGGTCTCAGGTAGTCCAGGCTAGCTTTGAACTCATAATGTAGTCAAGAATAACCTTGAATTCCTGGTCTTCCCATCTCCAGCTCCCCAGGAATGGGATCACAGATATTCAACACCACTTTGGGTTTATGTGGGGATCCAGAGCAGGGCTTTGTGCATACTAGATGAGCACTCTGTCATTTGTGCTTCATCCCCAGCCTCTGTGTGGTCTTTAGTTCCATGAGCCTGTGACATCCGCTTAATCACATGAGCCAGTTTGTATTTTCTCCCACTGGCAATGATAAAAGTTACATGTAATGCAAAATTGCAGAGATAGTGATACCCATTCCTTGTCACACATGATAAAACAAACAAGACACTGAGGATGTGACAGGACTGGTTGTGCAAGCCTGCAACCCTCACTACTCTCAGGAGCTGAAACAGGAGGACAGACAGTCTGGGCAACTTCATGAGACTCTGTCTTAAAAGAAAGGGAAGAAGGGCAGGTTTTGTTGCTTACTGACGGGGCACCTGTCTACTATGTGTGAGGCTCCAGCTCAGTCTCTAATTGGGGGAAGGGAAATGGGGGAGGGGAGCATGTCAAAGGCAAAGCTGAAGCACTTTGTGCAAAAATCACTGACCCTAAATGTAAAACTTTACTATCTAGGATAATTGTGCTGTGTTCTGGATTATTTGATAGTGCTGAAGCCGATGGATCCCTCAAGGAGCCAGAGCAGGCAAAGTGTTCTCCCCATATCACCTGAAGCAGAGAGAAGATGGCACAGATCTGAACCCAGGGACAAGTCTGAATATCAGCTAAGAAGTCAAGTCCAGAGGTGGACACCAAAGGCGAGCAGCAGCAGCGAGATGTATCAAGACAGGAGACCCACACCTAACCTAGAAGCACAAAAGTGTGTTACATGGAGGGAGAATTTAGAGGAGCCAAGAAAGAGCTTAACACTTCTGATTCTCAGACTCCTCATCATGGATCTTGAGTGAAACTATCCTGCTTTTCAAGGTGAGCAGTAAGGTCATCGCATTCCCTCTGTATACATCCTACTTGTCTTCCCCAATGAATTGATCCAAGGGTCAAAGTGAAATCAAAATTGATTATGCTAGGTGCTCAGAGACTCGTGATCTAGTCCCAGCTCTGCGGCAGACCTGTTGTGTGGCCTTGGGCAGTGCCAGCAATGGATTCAGCTAGCCATGTGAATCTGTGAAACTTAATTGAAATTCACTCAAGTGGAATTTCTAACCAAAGTTGCAAGTGGTTTCTCTGAAGACAGAGTATGATGGATGGATGCATGGATGTGTGGATGGTAGACAGAGAGATAAACAGATGATTAATAAATGATAGATATATGTTAGATAGATAGATGATAGATGATAGATAGATAGATGATAGATAGATGATAGA
>NW_008349083.1:268772-290502 GCF_000622305.1 Nannospalax galili | reverse complement strand
ATAGATGATAGATAGATAGATAGATAGATAGATAGATAGATAGATAGATAGATAGAATATATGATAGATGGTTGAACAATAAATGATTGCTATGGATAGATGATAGGATAACAGATAGATGATAAATTATAGATAGATAATAAATAGATGATAGATGAAGTTATTATTGGTGGTCAACTTGACAGGATATGTAATCACCTGGAAGGCAAGCCTCTGGGCACACCTGTGAGGGATTACCTAGATTAAGTTAGCCTCAGGGCATGCCAATGGGTATTCGTGTTGATTCTATTAAATAAAGTGAGAAGACTCACCCTAAATGTGGGTACCACCATTTTCTGGGCTGGAGTCCCTGGACTGAGGAAAAAGGAGAAAATGAGCTGAGCATTCACCATTCATCACTCTCTTCTTCCTGATAGTGGACACAGTTTGATCAGCTACTTCAAGCTCCTGCTTCCATGCATCCCCTCCATGATGGACTGCACCATAAACTGTGAGCCCAAACAAAGCCTTCCTTCTTTACAGTGCTTTTGTCAGATATCTTGTCACAGTAGCAGGAAAAGAAACTAATGTAGAGATAGATAGATGATAGATAGATGATAGATAGATGCTAGACTAGATTGATAAACTAATAGATTGATAGATGATAAATAAGACTGATTAATAGAATGATTGATAGATTATAGAATATAGATGATAGATAGATGATAGATAGATAGATAGAGATTGATTAATGATAGAAAATAGATGACAGTAAGGGAAATGGACACAAACACATAAATATATACATACTTATGCATTGTTTATTTTCTTTAAACTTTTAACCACTAGTGGATGTCCCAGTACCTAGTAGTTAAGGGTCACCCTTGTTTGTTTGTCATACAAGGGATTTCATGGTCACCTCTTATCCCAGCACCCTGCTTCATTGTCTGTCTGCACGCTCCAGGCTCTCAGCACACTTAAGCTCCACCATCTTCTCTAGCTTTGCCCTTGCTGCCATCTGAATCTCCACCCTTGCCTCCTTCCTCTACTTGCAAAGTAATTCATCTCTTTATTTGCATTTATTATTTTTGAGACAGGCTCTTAACCCTGGATGGTCTGGAAGTTGTGTAAACCAAGCTGGCCTTGAGCTCACAGAGATCTACCTACCTCTGCCTCCTGAGTGCTGCTGGATTAAAGGTGTGCACCACCATGCCCAGCTTCCAACTCATCTTTTAAGACCCAGTCCAACATCTTGCTCTTTGTTAAGTTTACCTGAACTTCCCAGCAGCCTTGCCTGTTCTTCTCTTTGTAATCTTTCAGTGTTTTACACACACATCTTTTGCCTTTTTTCCCTATGATAAAACTATGCATGTATCTCTTGGACTGGTTTATAAAGTCCTGATGTGATGCACCATAGCCCCACATGACCTTATGAGCCCACTAGTCTATTGGTCCCATTGTGGTAAGGTTTTGATCTTGGTGGACAGGCAAGAACTTGGAATTGGAGGCAACATTCCATGGTCTCAATATCACCTACATATGCAGACATGAGGGGAAGGAAGGCCACAGACAGGAACTGAGGACTGTTAAATATGAACACATATGAGCTATGTGAGGAGGAAGCCACTAAAGTGTAACCTCATCCCTCCGGGGAAAATGCTTCATTTGGTACACTTAGAAGAGCAAATATTTCTTTTTATATTTTTATTTTTGTGGTTGTTGCTCTTTTGATGCAGGGTCTCATGTAGCCCATGCTGGCAATGATCTCTATGTAGTTGAAGGTGACTTCAAACTCTAACCCTTTACCTTTATCTCCAAAGTGCTGGGATTACTAGCTTACTCTACCAATGTGCTGCTAAAACAAAGGTTTGTAAGCCACTGAAATTCCATTCTCAAGGCTGTCCTTGGCTCATGGTGAGACTATGAGCCTTACTGAGCATCTCTGAGATCCAATGTCCCCTTCTAGAAAAAAGACCTGGCTATACACTAATCACCACCCCCAATCCTCCCAATCCTCTTAGTTCTAAGCACACAGTAGCAACCTATTCTTGTCTTCTTTCTCAGAGAGGCAAGGTTCTGTTCCAGTGGTCACGCTGTGCTATCAGAATGAGAGAAGAGGAAAGGCACATCCCTTACAGGCCTGGTCCATAAAACATTCCCTGGCGGCAGTCCACACAAACAGGTCGTGCAATAGGAATGAGAGCACGGGTAGTTTCGTTGGAGGTGACCTTGGCAAATATCAGTGCTGGGGTAAAGAGAGGAGGCAGGGGAGGAAGGCAGCAAATAAACAAAGTTGCAATCACAAGTTAGCACCCCAGGCAACCAGAGCTCAGTCCTACTGGAAACTGGCAAACATCGCAGAATTCCCCACCCCATTCCCAAGCATTGTCCCAGCTGAGGGTCATGGGAACCAGGATATTTGTGCATCAACTGTCCTGTGTCATTGTTAAAAGTTATAATTATTAGTTCGTGGTGCAGCACATGTGTGCAGACAGTTAGAGAAAGCCTAGTCAAGAGATGCAGGTGGTGCTGTTGGGATTGGAAGTTGAGGGAACATGTAGACGGGAAGGGGTCAGGGGTATCACTTGGGTCCAGAGGATGCCTGAGTGCAATGTTTCTAATTTCCACTCTGTGGCTCATGAAGAGGAAACCCAGGCCTCAGAGGAAAACAAAACTATAGCACTGCAGAGGCCAGGGTCCCAAAATGGTCACTTGGAGGAAGGCCATTCATTGGCCAGTGACACCCAATTGAACTTTGTATTATTGAAAAAACGAAACCAAGCCAATCCACAAGAGCTTGGGGACTGTTACAGCAGTTAGTCTGCTCTGACTAGTACGGGGATAAAGTGGGTTGCTGAATAGCCAGCCACATCTACTATTTAGTCTAGGAATCGATGGGCCACAGATGACACCACTGGGCCACTACTTTATGAAAATCAGTGGACCCTCAGGTAAAAGCCCCAGAGGCTACAAAGAAAGGCAGGCACATAGCTAGGCTAGGCAACAGAACTTCTGTGGGAGCAAGCAAAACCCTGGTTCAGAGCACTCAGAGAGGCCTTTGGCTGTTTTGCTTTACACTTTTCTCCATGAAGAGATCAGATCCAATCAGATACTACAGAAGCATCATCCCTTGGGTATCACAGACCCACCTAAGGTAGCAGATTGGAACCTCCTGGGTGGAACAGACCAGCCCCAAATTTGTAGCTGAGTTCCAACTGAGCACAGGGACAAGGAAAGGACACACTTTTATCTGTGGCTCCCACTGCAAATGGGAAGCTGAGCTCCAAGTTTAGCTCCAGTGGGGCCAGTGATAACAAAGAAAGCAGAAGCTGCAAAGAGAGAACCAAAGAAGGCCAACTGCGGTGCTGAGGCTTCAATGTGGAATGTCCCCACAAGCTCACATGTTTAAACACTTGACCCTCAACTGGTAGAGCTGTTTCTCAAAGTTGTGGAAACCTTTACAAGAGGAAACCTTGCTGAGGGAAGTGAGTCACTGGGGGATGGGCTTTGAGATCTGATAGCCTGGTACTACTTCCTGTCCACTCCCTACTTCCTGACTGCCAATGCAATGTGACCAGCCACCTGCAGTTCCTGTCGCCACACCTTCCCCACCACCATGACAGGCTGTGTCCCCTTGAACTATAAGCCAAAATAAACCCTTCTTCCATTAAGTTGTGTGCTGGTTAGTTTTCTTCAATCTGACACAAACTACAGTAATCCCGAAAGAGAGAACCTCAGTTGAGGAATTTCTTTTCTCAGACTGCCCTGTGGGCAAATCTGTGGAGCATTTTTTATTGCAAATTGACTTAGGGGGGCCCAGGCATTGTGGGAGGTACCATTCCTGGGTAGATGGGCCTAGACTATAGGAGAAAAGTATTGAGCAAGCCCAGAGGAGCAAGCCAGAAGCAGTGTTCCTCCATGGTCTCTGTTTCAGTTCCTGCCTCCAGCTTCCTGCTTGAGTTTCCGCCCTGTTTCCCTTGATGAAAGACTGAACTATAAGCCAAAATAAACCCTTTCCTCCCCAAGATGCTTTGGGTCATAGTATTTATTACAACAACAGAGAGCAAACTAGAGCAAGTTGCTTCTTGTTAGGTATTTGATCACAGCAACAAGCAAAGTCATAATGCCTATGGTTAGGGGTTTGTCTCATGTCATTTCAAACCACCAGCACTCAATGCAGAAAGTATGAACATCTGTGTTTCTCTTGCCAAATGGGATACCGCCATCTCATTTTATCTCCTGTCAATCCCAAGAGCTGCCATCATCCAGGAGGAAACTGAGGCTTGTGGAAGAGAAATCCTTAGTACAAGATCAAGAGATAAGTGAGAGACAAAGATATCACCTATCATGCCTTTCCTGTTTCCTTCTCTGACCTCTCTGCCACACAGCATGCAAATGTAAGAAAGGAATACACTAAGGACCTGTGAGGTCAGCGAACAAAAGCATATGTTTATTGGAATTTTCTAAATCCCCATCTAAACACTTACCAAGCAGTTAGATTAGCACACATGGAATAGTATCCAAATACCTTCTTCCAATCGCTTGCCTGTTATGCAGAGCAGACATCTGAAAAAGCTTTGCTGAAGGTGTAAACGAACGTACTGCATGAGCTTTCATATTTTCTCCTGTGTCAACCAAGTTTCTCTTTGTCCAATCTAATGTACAATTAAGATTTCACTTTCATTGTCTTTGCTTCCCCCCGCCCGCCATCTTCTCCATCCCTCTCCCATGCCCCCCAAATGTCAATCTTTCTCAGCATTTGTGATATTTGGGGACTCTTTTCTGCTTTATCTCATGTTAGTGTCTCCCTAAAAGAAGCTACCCTGCCTATCAAACCTGATAAAATTAACCAACACTATGTAAAACTTTACAATTTACAAAGCAATTTCCCCCAAGGCTGAGCTCCTTGATTGTCACAATAACCCAGTTAGGAGGGCAAGACAAGTATCATTAACTCCCCTTTGCTGTGAGGAGAAAAATCACAACTCAGGGGCAGAATGAGTTGTTCAGGATCACGCGGCTAGCAGATGAGCAAAGATCAAAGCATGGTCTGCTCTCTCTAAACCCTCAGCTCTCTACACCAGATGTTGCCTCCTGCCTCTTGATATTTCAGAGGCATCTGGAGACCCCAGTCCATCAGCTCCAGGCACTCATTCTGCCATTCTTGGTTACCAACAGCTCGCAATAGTGAGAAACAATCAGATTGGTGGTGGGAAGACTTCTGAATCTCACTCTCCTGGGCAACAATAAGGTGTTATAATATAGGTAAGGAGATGGGGGAAGCTGATGGCTAGAGAAGAGCTGGTTTGCACAGAGGCTGCCCACAGAACCCACCAAGGATGGTCCCTAGACAGCCATGTTCCTTCAAGCATTCTGAGAAAGGCTCTGGCTTTAAACACTTTAGACATGTGTATGTGTTTGAGCCCTGCTCTGCTGCCCCTAAAAACTGAGTATGAATTACTCTGAACCTCCAAACCAGCAAAAACTATATTAACATTGTGGGTATTTTTAAGTATCCGCTGATAGAGGAAATAAAAGTGCTTAGGATGAGACTTCAGCAATGGAAGCTTTCGTCGATATTTATAATTTATGTAACCGCATATGACCATAATATTATATAATATGTAATCATAGAGATTATATACCACAAAAGACATAGAACAGTACAACCAAAAATCTACCCAAGGAAGATTTGCAAGTACTTAGCTGCCTTTTTCTTGTGTGCGTGTGTGTGTGTAAATGTCTGTGTGCAAGTGTGTACATAGGTGTGCATGTACGTGAGTGAGCATGCGTGTTGGTGGTTTCTTCAATCACTCTCCACTTTGCTTTTTGGTTTTTGGTTTTGTCTGTGTGTGTGTGTGTGTATGTGTGTGTGTGTGTGTGTGTGTGTGTGTGTGTGTGTGTGTGTGTGTGCTGTGCCTGGCTATATGTGCATATGTTCAAGTGTGTGGGTGCATATATTTGTACAGGTGCACATGAATGTGTGTGGATGTGCACTGCATTATGTGGAAGCCAGGGTGTTGGTATCTTTGGTGTCTTTCTCCATCCCTCTCCACCTTGAGGCAAGCTGTCTCCCTTGAACCCAGAACATGCTGTTCTGCTGGTCTAGCTTGCCAGCTTGCTCTGGGGAACCCCCAAGGCTCACTTCCCACACTTGTTGTGAGGCAGGTCACCATGCACATCCAGAATTAACGTGGGTGCGGGGATCCAAACGCCAGTCATATAGCTTGCACAGCAAGAGCTTTCAGCTGCTGAGCCATCTCCCCAAGTCCTTCCACCATGTTTCTTGAGATAGGGTCTCTCACTGAATCTGGAGTTCACTGATTTGGTTAGACTAGAAGGTTGGCAAGCCCCAAGGATCCTACTGCCTCTGCTTCCCCAGTGTTCCTCGGGCACGTGTAGGTGTGGGGATCAGACGCCGGTCCTCAGGCTTGCACAGCAAGCACTTTACACTCTTTACCTCCCCGCACCCAGTTAATGATTTCTTACATCACCACCCAGCTTTGCATGGCTGGTGCTGTTTTATTCTACCTGAAACGTTCCACATAATGAGCTAGGGGCTTCACCAGCATCGCTCTTGCTGTAGAACACAGTATATAAACCTGACTGACCGTATGCATGTGCCGCGCAGCAGTATATGTGATGGCCATGCCACGTCTAGGGGGATCTTGGATGTTCTCTCATGAATCAGCTTTAGCAAACCTTCAGTGTGCAATAGCTGCTAAGGTATTCTTCATAGAGGGGAATCTGAGGCTTCCTGGTGTGGCTTGGAAGGGTAAAGAACTGTTGTGGTCCTGGAGGAAGACGCTTCTGGGGTCCCAAGCGGTAGGATATCCAGACGTGCATGGCTCTGGGAGGTCAAGCGCATACTGAGATTCGCGACCTTGAAGGGTCCTGACAGCTTTCATCCCATGGCCAAACTTCTCAGAGCTGAGACTCTTCAGTGTAAAGAACAGAGCACCTGGAAGGGCTACTTAGAAAAGCAGATTCTGGGGCTGGAGAGATGGCTCAGCGGTTAAGAACACTGGTTTTTCTTGCAGAAGACCCCAGGTTCGAATGCAAGCATCCACATGGCAGCTAACAACTGTCCTGTAACTCCAGTCCCAGGGGATCTGAGGGCCTCATGTGACCTCCACGGGCATTGCACAACACAGGTGCACTTACCTACATGCAGGCAATACACACATACACATAAAATAAAAATAATAAATAAATTTTTTTAAAAAAGAAAAGCTGATTCTGTGCCCATCTCATTTACTGCATAACTTTAGAAAGAATTGTTTTTTACCATGTGATAGTTTCACGTTAATATTATTTGACTTGACTGAGATTAAGGGTGCTCAGACTTCTGGACTGTGAGGATATTCCTGCAGAAATTAGCACTTCAATTCAGGGTGAGAGCACATTGGTCCTCATTGAAATGGGCCGCATGAGATTGCTTTGAGAGGCTGAACCCAGCAAAACAGCAATGAAAGCAAAGCCGTTTCTTCTAGATCCAACATACTCACCTTCTCCTTCCCTCAGAGAGCACAGCCCCAGACCACAGGTCATTTCACTCTGAGACTGGCACCATTGCCTCTTCTAGGCCTTCAGACCAGGACTGAACTGTATCCCTACCTCTGCTACGTTCCCAGCTTGCAGATGGCAGACAGAAAGACTGCTGAGCCTCCGTAAGACTGTGAGACAGTTCATAACAAATGTCTTCACAAATGCACACACACACACACACACACACAGTGTGCACACATACTCTCACATACATGGAAACCACGTACACTCACAAACTCATACACAGATACTCCCACACAATCACATTATCACACATACACTCTTTCACACACATACATATATTCTCTCACACATGCTCACACAGTGATGCAAACACACTGGCACAGATACACATTCACACATACACCCTTTCACTCACACACTCACATTAAAACACACATTCACAAGGCCAGGTGTGGTGGCACATGCCTTTAATCCTAGCACTTGGGAGGCAGAGGCAGGCAGATCTCTGTGAGTTCAAGGCCAGCCTGGTCTACATAGTAAGTGCCAGAACAGCTGGGGCTACAGGGAAAGGCTGTCTCAAAAAGAACAAAACACACACACACACACACTTATACACTCACACATATACTCACAAACACTCAGTGGTATACACACTCTCACATACAAACACATAAACATACTCAAACACACATTCAGATACACACTATCACACAAAGTCACATATACTCCCACATATACACTCATACTCTCAAACATGCCCTCTCTCATACATATATGTTCTCACACACACACTCAGTGATACACACTCAGACACACATTCTCACACATACAGTTGCACATACATACACACATTCACACTTCCAAACATGCGTTCTCTTACACACACACTCACGCAGTGATACAAACACAATCACACACAAATACTTATGCACTCAGACACATACCCTCTCACACATTCATTCACATTCCAAACACACACCCTCTCACGCACATATACTCTCTCTCATACACACATATACATATCACATAGTGATGCACATACTCTCACGCTCATGAAAACACACACTGGCCCACATATACACTCTTTTAAACACATACACACACTCACACATGCACATCTTGATTCAGACTGTTTCCCTGAAAAATCCACTAGATTCATAAAGCTAGTAAGAAAACAAATCCTACTGGAAAATTAGAAAATGTTATCTACTTTGAGGAGCTAAATTAACCTTGAAAGTGTATTCATTATCTTAATTAAAACAATATACATAACTTCTATTTATAGAAATAAGGTTTCTCCCAAGCATTCGCTTTCAGACTGGATGCTTTATTTCTCATGTGCTAAGTTTGCGGAACAGTTGAAGAATACAGTCTAATTCATATCTTCAACAAGGTGATGGTCAAGATAAAAGGATAGGCATTCATTCAACTATGTTAAGTCCTAGATGACACTGTGGCAGGTTGTGTCTTCCAATGATGGCTGTCAATCCCCACCCTATATGTTCTTCTAGAACTTTGCAACAAACTCCTGCATCATGAAGTTGAGCCTCACTCATCCACACTTAAATCTGGGCAGGATAGGTAACACAGTCTTACTTAAGAGAATACAGCCAGGACACAGTGGCTCCTAATAATAAATCCTAAATAAATCCTTTATTTATTTGCTTATTAATCCTAAACAAGTTTTGCTCTGCCTTCCAGAATATTCATTCCTGCAGCCTTCAGCATGTGGGGAGAAACCCAAACCAGTCCACACAGAGAGACTACACAAGGGGCCTCTGGGACCTCAGTGGAAGTTAGAGATGCTCAGGCAGCTGGGAGATGCTCCACCTCTCTCCCTTTCTCATGGCTCTGGCCCTAGCTACCACTTCCCTGCCACTCATGATGATCCCAGGCTGACCACCCAGCTGAGGGCTTCCTGAGGTCCCAATCTACAGAAACCATGAGAGACCACTGTTCCTGTTGAACAACTCTAAGCCTTGTGGAGATTTGCTCTGCAGAATCCTAACCAGAATGAAGAACCTTGAAAAAGAATAATATTCGCTTTGTCTCCCTGTCTTGTGGTCATTTCAGTGTCTGGCCCATAGTGGGTATTCCACATAGACGTGCTGAGTTTTGTTGAATATAGGTGAGTTCATAAAAGAGATGATTTATTTATTTTTACTTTGTGTATGAGTGTTTTGCCTGCATGTATGGAAGTACACCACATGCATGCAATTCCTGTGGAGGCCAGAAGAGGGTAATGGATCCCAGGAACTAGTTACAGACTGTTGTTAATTGCCATGTGGGTGCTGGGAACTGAGCCATGGTCCTCTGCAAGAGCAGTCAGTGCGCTTAACTGCTGAACCATCTCTCCAGCTCCAATAAAGAGCAGGTGATTAACGACACTGATGAGTAGGAAACAGAGGAGGTGACACAGCAGAGGCATTTCAGAGGCAGAATTAATATTTTTGATGAAATGAGGAATGGGAGGGGAATGCCAGGTAGAAGCAACATCAAGTGCAAGGTACAAGCTGTGGAGCAGTACTGTGGGTATATTGGTCAGAGTCCTCTGGAGGAGCAGAACCGTACAGGTATTAAATGTACAGAACAAAGAAAGAATGCTGAAAGGTTCAAGAGAAGAACAGCAAGTCACATATAAAGAAAACCAATCAGAATTACAGCTGACTTTTCAGTGCATACAGTGAAAGGCAGAAGAGCCTGGACCAAAATATTCTAAGTTCTAAACGATCATAGATGCTAAACCCAGAATACTTTACCCAGCAAAACTGTCTATCACAGTTGAAGGGGAAAGAAAAATCTTCCAAGACATGAATAGGCTGAAAGAATTAATGTCCACTAAACCAGGCCTACAGGGAATGCTCAAAGCAATACAAAGGACTGAAAAAAAGAATGACTATGAAGTCAGCCTCAAGATCAGGCAGACAGACCTGCTGGGCCAGGATTCTGGTTAATCGGATCAAGATCATTGCCTCCCTCCCCTATTTCTCTCATCCACCTACACTCTGTCCCCTGCTGGCCTCTCTCACAGGCCAGCTCCACCCCCACCACATCCCCTGCTGGTCTGGCCTCTCTCACAAGCAGGCCCAGCCTTGGCTCCAACTAATTCTCCACAGGAAGACTAGCTACCCCATTCCTCTCATCACTGTCTCTGCAAGCCTCTTTTACAGGCTGGCTCCTATTCCTTAAACCCAAATCCCAGGACTATCTTCCCAAACCAGATTAACCACTCACCCTACTATAGATTCCTAAATTCTCTCCCAGGCAGCCCCTTCACTGCCAAATTCCCAGCCTGGGGATCAGGCAGACAGACCTGCTCAGTCAGGACTCTGAACCAAAATTATATTTTAAAAAAGCAAAGTAGAAGTTCCTGTTCAACACATAACTGACAAAGAACATCCATATGCCCAAACAGCAATGCAAAAAACACAAATAATATGAAAACCCCAGGAAAATATGTCCCCAACAAAACCTACTTTAAGATTTCATCTTACCCTAGTCATATTGGCCAAGATCAAGAGAATGGAAAACTCCAAATGCTGGAGAGGTTATGAAGAAAAAGGAATACTCATTAACTGCTGGTGGGAATGCAAACTCATGCAACCACTGTGGAAAACAGTGTGGAGAAGCCTCAAAAAACTAAAAATGAACCTGCCATATGATTCAGTGATATCACTCCTTGGCATATACCCAAAGGACTCATCATAAGTAGAGACACCTGTACATCCATGTTTGTTGCTGCTCTCTTCACAATACCTAAGAAATGGAAACATCTTAAATGCCCCTCAACTAATGAATGGTTAATGAAAATGTGGTTCATCTACTCAATGGAATTTTCCTCGGCAGTAAGAAAAGATGACATGAAATCTGCAGGTAAATGGATGGAGCTAGAGAGTGTTATACTAAGTGAAGTAACACAAATGTAGAAAAGCAAGCCATGTGTGTTCTCCCTCATTTGTGGATTGTAGCACCAGTCCTTTATATGTGAGTATATAAATTCTGAAGTAACTCCAAGAGCCAGGTAAAGGGAAAGAATACATGGAGGTAAAGGACAAGAAATGACCTGAAAGGGGGATAGTACGAACAGATGTTACCTGAAGGAGGTGGAAAAATTATGAGTAATTGGCAAGGAGAGGAGGGAGGGACATGCAAGGGACCATGGTGTGGGGAAGGAAGGAAGTCAGGAACAGAAAGATGGAGGGAGTTGAGACGTATTGGGGGTAGGGTGAGAATAATGGGGGCACTGTGACTAGGAAGGGAGAGAGGAGGGGAGCCGGATGGGAGAAAGAAAGAGTAGAGATGAATGAATCTCAGGGGGCTAGGAAACCTAGAGAGAAAAGTGATGCCCTAGAAACCCTATGAGAAATGTATGTAGAGTGTCTGAACATTAATGTATATGTATACCTAGGAGCTGCTTGGAGGGGAATACAGTGCCACATAGAAGAGACCTCCTTTAAAGTGACAAACATGCCATACAGCACTCATCAAAGAAACTTATTTTCAACTGATGGAAGCTACCACAGAGTTGCACATCTAATCACCCATAGAGAACATACACCTGGGAGATGCCTGGTACTAGGTGACACATCTGCAGTCGAATTCCTACAAGCAAGGCTCATGGAACATAGCAGAATAAGGGGTAGAGAAAGGGTTAATGCACCCCTCAACTCTCACCAGTGAGGCTTCCATGAACATCAGAGTGCCTTACACACTGGCCAACTGGCCAAGTTTTGGAGAATGAGAGACTGTAGAGTGTAGGATGGGACTCCTATATGGAACCCCACCCACCCAGGGCTCAGGGACCATTGCGGAAGAGGAGGCAGAAAGATTGTAAGAGCCAGGGCTGGTTCATGAACACAGGGAGGTAGAGGCTTCCAGGCCACTGGAGGCTTGCTCATGTAAACCTGAGGCAGCAGTGGCATCGAGCATGGGACCCATGTGAGCTCAATTAAACAAGGGCCCAAAGGGGGAGGTGAGCAATAGGTGGTGGGTCAGCACTAGATGGAGAATTATTTGAGACAGGTTGCTGCTGGATGAGGGAGAGTATGATTTACATGCAACCACTGGATGGGCTGATTGGATGTCAATGGACGCATTTACATTGAAGGACATTTGAGTAAACACCTGAATGAATAGGACTCAACATGTATGACAGAGTGCATAGGGTTTTGTGGGGGAGGGGGAGGCATGGATTGGGGAGGGAGTCTGGATGTGAGTGGGAAATATTGTATGAAATTTCAAAAGCTCAGTAAAAATTGTTTTTGAAAAAAACTAGAAATATGAAAAAAAGAATAACAATATCTAAGAGGCAACAGAAAGAAAATAAAGGCATAGTTAGAAACTGTCACACTAAGTGAAGTTACACACAAACTCAAAAGAACAAATTATTCATGTTCTCACTCATTTTCAAATCTTAGCACCAAATCCTTATATGTGAGTATATAACCTGATGTAACCACAGGAGCCAGGAAAACAGAAAGGAACCATAGAGGTAAAGGGAAAGAAAACGTCCAAGAGAGGGAGATAGTAGGAGACAGATGTTACCAGGGGGAATATTGAAAAAATGTGGGTATTTAACAGGGAAGGGGGAGGGGAAGACTATATAAGGAACTGTGGAGGTAAAGGGGAAGAAGGAGCTCAAGAGAGGGGGGCATAAGAGGAGACAGGTATTTCAAGGGGAAATGGGAAAAAAGGGGTATTTTAACTAGAATGAGGTACGATTAGACAGGGAGATAGAGACTAGAATTAGGCTGTGTGAAAAAAAAAAAAAAACAGAGGGAAATGTCCGTTGAAAAACTGCATACCATATCTGCATATCAGTGCATGGGTATAGCTGAAGGTTATATAACAAGAAACACAGTACGAGGCAGGAGATAATCTCCCTTTGAGTGCTGGTCAAGATAGTCCAAGAGACTCCAAAAATACACGAGCTATTGCCACAGCCCTTGATTACCTCCCAGAACTTGAAGGTAAGGCCTTAATGGTGAAGACAGGACATGCTTTGCACCCAGGACTTGGAGCAATGGAACTGGAACTGACCTGGAAACTTGCTCTCTGGGTGCAATAATAGCAATTTTATATTTTGGATAAACAACAGCTATCTATTTGGACTTAAAGTCTGCTGAATGGGAGGGAATGTTTGTGGTAAATGTAGCCAAACACACATGACTGGAGAGGTCATAGATCCCAGAGAAAACCCTATGTCTGTCACATCCCTAAACACACAATTTCTTACTATGTGCCAAATATGGATCCTTGTATTTACAGACAATATACCAACCACCACTCATCAAAGATGGAGTATATTACAGAGTTCCACAACTGGTCACACACAAAGAATGTATGTCTGAGAGATGCCCAGCCCTAAGTGACACATCAGCAATAGAACCTCTATACCTAAGGCTCATGGAACACAGTGGAACAGGGGGTAGAGAGAACACTAATGCATCTCTCAACTCTCATCAGCAAAGATTCCTCATGCAACAGAGGGCGATGAACACAGAAGGCCGCAATTGGCCGAAGTGACGAGAACAAGAGACTGCAGAGCGTGTGTCCTTGGATAGGACTCCTGTATTAAACCCCATCTCCCCAGGGCTCAGAGACCTTGTGGAAAAGGGGGTGGAAAGATTATTAAGAGCCAGGGGTGCAGCATGACCATAAAGAAACAGAGCCTTACAGTAGCCTCCTGGAAGCCTGCTCATATGAACTTACAGCAATGGCGATAGCATGACAGGACCCATGCAAGCTCAATCAGATAAAAACCAGCATAGAACTGTGGAAATGAGCAAAATTCCCCAACCTTAACCAAGGAACTATTGGGAGCTGATCACTGCTGGGCGAGGGAGAGTTGATCTTTTTTAACGGAGTGACGCCAGATAGGCTGACCAGGCTCTAATGAAGGAATTCACACTGAGAGACAGCTAGGTACACAAACTTGATTTGAAAGGCTTTAACATATAAGACAGACTACGTGAAATCCTGTGAGCAGGCTATGGGGTGGGGGCAGATGGGGAAGTCTAAAATTGACTAAAATGTACTACATGAAATCCACAAAAATTCAATAAAATATATACATTAGAAAAAAAGCAGTAAAATATGGTGTACACATAAATTTTGTGAATGAAAGCTACTTTTGCTGATAAGGGTACATATCAAGCCTTCACTCTGATAATTCTCACAAGAAGGTAATTGAAAGTAAACTATGCAATATTGGACCACTATCTTAAATTTAACAAGATGCATGGAAAGTATTACTTTGTATCAAGGATCTGGGTCTGAGAATTCTCTTAGGGCTTGGGAGCTTTTTATATTTCAGCTGGCCTGAAACTCGTTATGTATACTAGGCTGGACTCAATCTCTCAGAGATCTACCTGCCTCTGCCTCTGAAGAGCTGGAATTAAAGTTATGTGCCACCATACCCTATACCAGAGTTCTCTTTTGAGAACTATATATTACTAAAATTTTAATAACAATCAACAAATATTACCCTCTTTATATTCCTTAAAAAGCTGGTCAAATAAAGTATCATTCAAAAAAGCACTGGATATAAAAAGAATTTATAATTTTTAGATATTATATAGTTATACAGCACATTATATAGTAATTGTGATGATTTTTTTTAATATTTAATTTAAAAAATTTTATATATATGCGTGTATTGCCTGCATTATGAAAATGCACCAGTACCATGCAATGCCTGCAGTGGATGGAAGAGGGCATCGGATCCCCTGGAATTGGAGTTACAGATGGATGTTAACCATCATGTGGGAGCTGGGAATTGAGCCCAGGTCCTCTGCAAGAGAAGTCAGTGCTCTTAACTGCTGAGCCATCTCTCCAGCACCACTGCGGTAATTTTTAAAAATAGAATTTACCCCTAGGTAAACTACTTTTTCTCCAGAGAGGTTAACCAGGCTCCAGCGGATGGACGCACACTGAAGGACATTTGAAGATAGACACTTGGCTCCATAGCCCTTAACATATATGACAGAGTGCATGAAATCTGGTGGGGGGGCTTTAAGAGGGGTGCAGAAAGGGGAAGGGGTCCAAGTAGGATCAAAAAATTCAACAATAAAAAATCCCTAAAAATAGACCTATCATGTGACCTAGTTATATATTAAAAGAACGCTAAGTCAACATAATACTGTTACCAAAGTTTTCACAACCCCCGCATTCATTACCAGGCCCTGTGTGGAAGGAGCTGGGGTTTAGGAAACAAACTGGAAATGTTAAATAACTTGTTCAAGGTCACACCCAGGCATATGGCTTCAGGAATCTCAACAGAGGAGAGAAGATAGACACTCTAAATATTTACAGTTTAACATTTGCTGAACAAGCTCTCACTTGACCCCAAAAGCAATTCTTATACTTAATATTCCCATTTAGCAGATGAGAAAATTAAGGTTTGCCATGGCAAAGCAACTTGCCTGATGTACAGGATTAGTGTGTAGGGATGGCAGGCCTAGGCGCGGCAGTCTTAGCAACAGGCTATACTGGTCCACACGTTACTGCAGAGGCATTCTGAGACACACAGACAAGTGCAGTGCTGTTCCAGGGATCTGGTGACAAAGCGCCATACATTGAAGAAAGGCGCAACCTCTGTGCTTTTGGCAAACCAAAAACTGTGTGATTATAGAGTCAAGCCCTTCATAACTGCGACATGGGAATGTATTCTTCCCACAAGTGGCAAGAGTGGCAGAGGATATTTGTTGATGAATCATGGAATCTGTCACAATCATTGCAAATCAGAGCCCACAAGGAGAAACAAATCCCTTAAAAACAAGCCCACAAGCTCTTTGCATTGGGAACTCAGGCACTTAGATTTTGCTTCTATGAAAACTGGTGACCTGATGGTCTGGATTGATGGCTCAGGAGATAAAAGTGCTTGTTACCAAGGCTGATGATCTGAATTCGATCTCAGGGACTCATGTGGTAGAAGGAGAGAACTGGGTTTGGCAAGATGTCTTCTCATCTCTACAGCTACGCTGTGGCACCTATGCATACAAAAATACAAACACACACACAATAAATAAGTAAATGAATAAATGTAATAAACATTTAAAAAAGAAAACTGATGAGGTGCATTTCTTAGAGAAATGCAGAATCGAATTCCTCATTCTTAATTTCCAACAGACGGCGTGTGTGTGTGTGTGTGTGTGTGTGTGTGTGTGTCTACTTGCTAGGCATCTTGAATATCTATACCTGTGAGATTACCTTCACAGCACAATGTCCTTACCTGAGAGGTAAGCTTGCAGCAGTCAGTCCATACAGTGGTGAGAGGGCACATAAGGAAACGGTACTCTACACATGCTGTGAGCATGTGATGCTAGATTTCTTCCTACTCTGCTGGGTGCCACATGCAGCCTTGCTTAAAAGCCCTGTGATGCATCTGATGACTAGCTCAGTAACGGCTCAGCACTTTGTAAAGAATTTCTGAGGTATGCTGCACTTTAAAGGGAAGATGAGCAATTTATCTTTTCTCTCAGTCAGAGACTAGGCAAAATACTAGGAAGTGAGTGATGTCCTTAACTGCACAATTCTCATAATAAGTTCAGAACATTACTTCCAAAACTGTGTGTGGTGATGAATGTCTGTAATCCAAGGACTTGGAAGGTAGAGGCAGAAGGATCAAGAGTTCAAGGTCATTGTTAGCTACATAGCCAGAGTGATTGCAAGACCAGTCTGAGATAAATGAAACTCTGTCTCAGTTAAGAAGCGGAGGAGGAGGACAAGGAGGAGGAGAAGGAAAGTTAAAGGGGGAGAAGATTACTTAAAAAGCTCCTGATCTTTTGTGAAAGAGAAGAAAAAAATCAGATGACAATTTTGCAAAAACAAATATATTAATTGCCTATTATTAGAAAATACGTTGTCAGAAATAAAATGGTGGGCCGTCCACTAAGCTTCTTACAAGATATTAAAGAACCCAGATTTTACTTTTCTGATCCCAGCAGCATCATCTGAGAAGTAGGATATTTTAAACAAGTAAGAACCTTGCTTCTTGCAGTCTTGTACAGCTCTCAACTTTCCAAGTATGTTTTCCTTCAAGATTCAAAGCAAATGAAAGTATCTGGCTTGAGTCTGGAGAGATGGCTTAGCAGTTAAGGGTTAAGACCACTGGCTGCTCTAGCAGAGGACCCAGGTTCAGTTCCCAGCTCCTGCTTGTTGGAAAACAACTCCCTGTAGCTCCACTTTCAGGGGATCAGATGCCCCCTTCTGGCCTCAGTGGACACTGCACACACATGGCACACATACATACACATAGGGAAACACTCATAAAATAAAAATAAATAAATCTCTTTCAAGCTTTTCCATGGTTTTGTAAGAATAAAAGAGGATTTCTCTAATTTTCTAATTATTTCCACTGCTGATAATTTTCTGCACCCAGGGAGTTTCTGCTCAGGGCTGCACACCAGAAAAGAAAACATGCTTTGCAATCAGGCGGACCCTTGGCAGATGATTAACCTTGGTTTCTTTCTCTATAGGCTCCAGAAGGTACCTTATTCAACTCAGGATGTTATTTTAACTATCAACAGTTAATTTGAAAATACATAATAACACATTTGAAAAAAAATTGCTCTTGTGTTATCGTGACATTTTGTTTTCTTCTTTATGACTATTCTTCAGGACAGATCCTGAATCAGAGAGAGCACATGCCTCCCCCTTTCCTCCCTGTCTCAAGGACAGCTATGGGAAATTCCTAAGACCTCTGCATTATAATCCTTGACCAATACCCAGGCAGCATCTTCCATGAAGGGACTGGACAATACAGGTTAGTCTCTATCTTTTGACGCTATCATCTCTATACAGGATGTTTGCAGTCAGCCAGAGGGTGGGAAAGCTTGAGGCAAGGAGGAGAGAGTCACAGGCCTATGAAGAGTCTATCAGAGGCAGCACTTCTCACGTACCACCATGGGTAGAGCCAGTTAGATTTCCCTGAGCCTCTGCAATCCTTCTGAGAAATATGAAGGAACAGGTGGATATTTGCTTAGCTGTAACATCTCTGTCAAGGAAACCAGAGCATATTTTTTGCTGACTCTTGGTAAGGCATCCATTTATCTGGACAGACAGACACACTGAAGTCCCCTCCAAGATCTGTAATATGATCGTCATTGCATCAGTTCAACAAATTTGAGTTTGGTATTTACAGTTCTAAAACAAGTTATAAGGAACATGACTGAGATTAACAGAAGAACGCTTCAAGTCTGGTACCTAGAAAGCAGAATCAACAGGATGCCAAGGAGGAAAACAATTTCAGAGAACGTGGGATCCAGTGACAGAGCTCGTTTCAAACAAGAATCTCAGTCAGGCATCTTCAAATACCTGGTGGATCAGCACAATCCTTTCAGAAAACAATTTAGCAAGGTATCAAGGACTTTCCAAATGTCTATATAAGTTGATCCAGTGACTTCAACCTCAAGACTCTCTCTTAAGACACATTATCCAAGGGCTGAGAGATGATGCAGTGGTTAAAAGCACTTGCTCTTGCAGAAGACCAGGGTTCAGGTCTCAGCATCTTTGTCAGGCAGCTCCCAAGTGCCTGTAATTCCAGCTTGAGGGGATCTGACACCATCTTTTGGCCTCTGAAGGCACTGTGCATTCACATACATGTGCATACACACATGCACACACACAAACATAAATAAAAATAAAACAATTCATCTGGAAAATGATAAAAAGTTTTAAAAAAAGAAATTCATCCCAACTTAATTTAGAAGAGGAAACAATTAGAAACTGGAGAGTTTGTGCCTGATATGCTCTTTAGAGAACTTATACTCTGTATACTTAGTGAACACTTACACAAATTTAAATTATTATTCACAAGGAAATAATCAGAAAAAAATATCAGTTGAGGGTCATTCTGCCAAATGACAAGCAATCCTGTTCTCTGCAGAAATATTAGCTCATGTAAAACAAAAGACAGCTAAGGAACTCTTTAAGATTAAAGGAGACAGACTAGGCATGCCAAGTTCAATGTCCAATTCTCTAGAGACTCTGGTTTGGAAAGATGTTATTATTATAAAAGGCATTGTCTGAAACAACTGGCAAAACTTAACTAAGAGCGTTCATCAGATAGTTCCATTTCACTTGTACTGAATATATTCAATTTAATCACAATGTTGTGATTTATGAGTTTTTTTCTTGGGGGATACGTACTTAGGAATATTTGGAAATCAAACATCATGAAGTCAGGCTTGAGAGATGGTTCAACAGTTAAGAGCACTTACTGCTCTTCTAGAGGACCTGAGTTCAGTTCCTGGCACCCACATAAGGCAGCTCACAACTACCTGTAACTCCAGCTCTCAATGACCCAACACTCTCATCTGGCTTCCATGGGCACTGCATGCACATGTAGTATACATTCACACACACACACACACACACACACACACACTCACACACACACACATCTACATAAATAAAAATAATTAAAATCTAAGGCAAATCATGAAATTTTTGGTCTTTTTGAAACAGGGTCTCTCTGTAGCCCAAGCTGGCCTGGAACTTGCTTTGCAGACCAGGCTGGCCTCGAACTCACAGATCTGCCTGCCTCTTCCTCCCAAGTGTGGAATTAAAGGCATGTGCCACCACACCCAGCTGAAATAATGAATTCTTGTACTCAGCCTCACTGATCCTAAGAAAAAGTGTAAATATGAATGATATAGTACAATTAATATTACTAATATCATAAATGTAATAAGTGTAATGCAAATGTATAAAACCAATTCATACATTTGGGTAGGGTATAAATGATTATTGATATTCTAATGTTTCCATTTCTGTGATGTTAAAAATTTTGAAAGGAGAAATTTCATAACAGATACTCACCCAGAAAATGCTTAAGACACAGGTGAAATTAAAACTTCAAAACTGGCGTGATGGTTCAGAGGGTAAAAGTGCTTACCAGCAAGTCAGATAACCTGAGTTCAATCTACAGAACCCATACTGGAAGGACAAAAATGACTCCAAAAAGTTGTCCTCTGACTTCCACATGTGCACTGTAGCACAACTGCACCTACACACACACACACACACACACACACACACACACGCACACACATGTGTGTGTGTATAGATATGTATGTATATATTGAATAAAAGATATATTGATAACATCTTTAAAAAGTCAAATTATACAATCCTGTGTCTAGTGTGATCCTAAGCTAGAAAAATCTCTCCATACCAAAAAAAAAAAAAAAATCCCAAAAAATAAAAACCCAAAACAAAACACCTACCTAACTAAAAGTTAAATACTAACGTGAACAATATTTATTTAAGTTTGATGGGTGAGTTGAACAGGAAATGCTCTTATCCTTTTTTCTATATTTTCCTCACATTTTAAATAACTGTCTATCACTGCTATAATGAAAAACCACACTTAAGAAAAGGCACTACCAGGTGCCATTGGAACAAAGCCAGCTGTTTTCCTCAGTCTCCCTACCTTTGAGCCTAAAGCCAAAATCGAGAATGATGATGGGGGATGAGTTCAAGCTGTCTGCTGTTAAATGGAGAAAATCTGTTTCAGGGATTGCCAAGTGACCTTTAATGAACACCTGTCTAAGACAGAAAAATCATAGTATTCCAGGTTAAGGGCTTGATGTATAATTTAGTTTTAGTATCACAGTGGGGCTGCTGGGTATATCCCCAGTGTTACAATTTATGGCCAAGCTGAGGAATATTTTTGAATTTGGCTGATACTTTGTGGACTGAGGTTTCAAGTTCATATGTTACAAAAATAGCTGAATTTGGCTTTTGATCCCAAGGCAATGGGGCCAGCCTGAGTCTACAGCTTGCAAGCTTGTAACACAGCAGGTGAGACCCAGGAGAGATGCTGGCCTCAAATAGCCCAGTGACTCTGGCTGCTTCTGAAATGGCTGCTTGCCTCTCCATTTGCTGGCTCCTGTTCTCCAAGCCTGCTTCCTCTGGACTCATCCTGGGGAAAACAAAGTCTGACCGCTTGTCTATCTGCAACAACTCAATCCCTCTTTGTATCTAGGACCTTGGCTGCAACTATCCTTTAAGATTCCTTTCTGGGGACTGGAGAGATGGCTCAGTAGTTAAGAGTACTGGCTGCTCTTCCAGAGAACCCAGGTTTGGTTCTCAGCACCCACATGGTAGCTAACAGTTGTCTCTTACTCCAGTTCCAGGGGGTCTTATGCCTTTTTCTGGCTTTCTGTGGGCATTGCATGACATAGGAGCACCTACATGCCTGTAGGCAAAACATTCACATATAAAATAAAAATAA
>NW_008349083.1:266563-268315 GCF_000622305.1 Nannospalax galili | reverse complement strand
CTGATGCTCGTGAACTCTGATCCTGTTGGGCATCAGGCATATCCAGTAGTCATTTCTGAGAGCCCGTTGTCCAGGATTAGGCAGAGTTATATGATGCCATGCTCTGTACCATTGATGATTGGGTGGGGTTCTCACCAAGCTAAATACCAATTCATACTCTTCACTTATAATCACCCCTCCCCACCTGACACAAATCACTGTGTCAAGCCTCAAGATAAAGCAAAGGATCCATCTCTACAGTTTCTGTCCTTCACATGGAGGCAACATGAAATCATTGGCCTTCACTGAAAGCCTCTTAGCTGTAGGTCACTGGGAAAAGAGCAGCAGGTAGAGAGATTTCTCATCTTTACGTCACCACACCTATTAACCATCTCTACCGTCTGCTTTAATTAAAAAACGAACTGTTCTTTCTCCTCTCCCTTCATTTGTCTTGCCTTCTTCATCATCAATTCAGTTCTTCTAGAGGACCTTTCCTGTCAGCAAACAAACTTCTTTCATCCTTTGGACAGATGCTGAATTCTGCCCACATCCTCCTCCAGCCACTGGCCCATTTGTTCCCGACCACAGTGATTCTTTCCAAGAGTCTCTGGTGATGGTTTGGTTCATATGCACCCTGCTTTGTTCTCAGCCCACTCTCACAATCCCCTGCTCAGGACTGCCGGTGAACTTCTTACTGCAGGTCTAGCACTCCATGTCCTGCCCTGAGCACTCTCTCAGTTGGTACAGCTGCCCTTCCCTTGGGTTTCTGTGCTGGCATTACACTCGTCTGATTTCCCGTCAGCATCCTGGGACCCTCCTCAGTCTGCTTTGCTAATTCTTGACTTCTTAATGTTGGACGGCACCACTGGGGATCAACTCAAGACAGGTACGTGTTTCTCCTAATCTTTCTGTGCTCTCACTAAAACCAATGACTGTGCCAAGGACTGTGCACCAAGGTTTTCACTCTAAATTCTACTCTGAGTGATGGACTTACACAGACAACCATTTATGACATTAAAGAAGGGAGTCAAAAACTTGACAGCTGATTAAGACGGCCAAGCGACACAACTCTCCTCTCTTCTCTGTCTCTCTGTCGCTGTCTCACACAAACACTACTCTCTTTCTCTCTCACGCACATACAAACACACACACACACACACACACACACATACACACACACACATCTTATTTCAACCCAAGTCCTCTTCATTTCAGTTAATGTCCCTGGTCCACGGATCTTGTTTTGTTTTTGTTTTTGTTTGTTACTGTTCACATTCGTCTGATTATGTACTGCCTTTTAATTCTTTTATTTTAATTTTTAAAAGATACTTTTATTGAATTTTTGTGGATTTCATACAGTAATTCTTAATCATATTTAGCCCCTCTTTCCTATTCATATGCCCATAGCCCACCCACAGAACTTCATGCATTTTGTCATATATGTTAAGGCCTATCAAGTCACGTTTGTTTACCCAGATGTCCCTCAATAGGACTTCCTCCACTGTTCAGCCTGTTTAGCGTCACTCCCTTAAAAAAAATCAACCCTCCCTCACCTAGTAGTGATCAGCTGCCAGTAGTTTCTTGTCAAAGTTGTGGCCTCCTGCCCATTTCCCCAGAGCTATCCTGGTTTTTGTCTGATTGAGTTTGCATGGGTCTTGTGCATGCCGTCACCATTGCTATAAGTTCATATGAGCAAGGTTCCAGAATCCTGTAAGACTCTGTTTCCTTATGGTCATGCACCTCCTCCCCTGGATCTTACAATCTTTCTGCTTG